>NW_019385082.1:108540-163523 GCF_000671375.1 Centruroides sculpturatus
AAAAAAAATACAGAAATATAGAATAAAAATGAATGTTTTGAAAGGAAAGGTATTAGGATTTCATGAATGGTACTAGGAAAATGGTGTTGGGTATCTTGGTACTGGGACAAGTAAAAAGGTACTAGATTAGTACAAAAGTACTAGGTAGAACAACACCTTGTACAGAAGTAGCCTAAAAGTAGCCAACTGCTTGAGCAGTTGGCTACTTTTGAGCTACTTTTTAAAAATTATTTGGCTACAAGGGCAAAAAACATCTGGCAACGCTGATTCATTCGCGTGTTTTGTTCTTCTCATATGATAAGATATCAAGAAGAATTAACGCGATCAATTCGAGAGAAGATGGAAGCAAAGTATGCAATTGCAGAGGAAAAGATGAAAAAAAATTTTAAGAAGAAAGGAACAGCAGTTTTAGAAGAAAAACCTCTTGAAGATGAAGATCAGTTAGATGGTTTGGCACTTGTGCAGATTAGGGGTATGGCTATTTGAGAGGTTTTCTTCCATAAAATTAACCAAATCTAGACTAATTTCACTCGAATATTTCCAAAACACGTATAATTTGTTGGAAATGCTAGATATAAAATATGCTATGAACAAAAAATTGTCGGAATACTTATCGAGTGTACCCGTTCAAAGACGCCATTGCTTAAGCTTGTTTTCGTTGTGGAGCGTCACATCGGACGGCGGACGCGTACGAAGCGTGTCACGTGACATTTGTCGTGGAAATGACATTGTTATTATTGACTGTATGAAGCAAGTTGTTTCTAATTAAAAAAAAAATCTATAGTATATTATGATCTATCACATGATGTCTCTAAAGTTCAGTGAATTCTTCGCAAAAAGAATAAGTTATCAAGAACATGTCGGAGATGAGTAGTCACGTGACCGAATAGCACCGACAAATGTCACGTGACACGCTTCGTACGCGTCCGCCGTCCGATGTGACGCTCCGCGACGAAAACAAGCTTAAGCAATGGCGTCTTTGAACGGGTACACTCGATAAGTATTCCGACAATTTTTTGTTCATAGCATATTTTATATCTATCATTTCCAACAAATTATACGTGTTTTGGAAATATTCGAGTGAAATTAGTTTAGATTTGGTTAATTTTATGGAAGAAAACGTCTCAAATAGCCATACCCCCTAATCTGCACAAGTGCCGATGGTTTTCCACAAGGTCTATATAAGAAGGTCAGGACACGCTCCCGTGATTCTACGCGGCAGCGGACATTTTGGGACTCATCGATAGACTACACTCTACGCATAGATCCTGCGTGAGTCGACTATTATTACTATATAAGTACTCAAACCTTTAAACAATGGGTTATTATGTGGCACCAAATTGTAAACGTAAATCTACAGACGTTCGATTGTTTAGATTTCCTGAAAATAANTTTGAGATGAAATTAAAATCTTGAAAACATTTTTATACAAGAATTCTGTGACTTATTTGTAAATCTGTTTTGATATGCATGTCAGCCAAACAACAACTGAAAACCATTTGGATCAAAAAAATAGGCAGCAATAATAATACTTTTATTTATTTGTTTTCTCATTCTGTGACAAAATTCTCACTTTAAATTGTAAAGAAAGGTAAATGTAATTTTCTAATAAGCAACTTCTAATCAGATTACTGTATTGTTTCAAGACTATATAGGCAAACTCAGTGGCAGATTATCCTATGAGCAAAAAGAGCAATTGCCTGGGACCCTCACTAACAAGGGGCCCCAAACTAATCATTTTTAAGAAAATATTCCCCCAAAGAAAAATGTCCAAAGTCAACACTGTATATTGGTGCCCCTTAATTTGCCTGGGTCCCATGAAGCTATAATGTGCTACTGAGCAAGCTACAAGATGCAGTTGTTCGAGATTTAGGGTTCCAACTAAATATATGTTCATTTATCATCCAATTTTTTCAAAAAATTCTTTCTAACATAGGACTGCATCTGAAATTTGAGGTAATGTTCTACTGAAATGTAGTTATTTGAAAAATGTGAAAGGGATTTACAGTCAGAATTTCTTAAATATGTAATCATTTAAATGGTGCAAATCACATTGTATTACTAAAATTGTAAATAATACAAAATCAGCTTGCTTGACATTAATTAAAAAAATGTAAATAAAAGAATTTTATACTGACATATTTTGTTTACATCATCACATATTTTAAATTTTTGAAGAAAATAATCCAGAAAGCTTAAGATACAAAATAAAATGTTTTTATATGAAAGTTTCATTATTATTATTTATATGTACAGTACACACACACACACACACACACTCACATGTACATCATAATTTCATGAATTTAATTTATATAAATATTGGTTTATTATTATTATTAAACTCTTATTAACTTGCTTTGTAGTGCATAATCAGATCTTGCAACTCAAATTTCATCCACTTCTAATTAAGATAGAAGGATGAAATTTTGAGGATACAATTAAGTCTGATGACAATGCATTTTAATGATGCTTAAAAACATCATTAAAATGCATGGGGCAATCCCATCCCATTATCCTCCTCATTCTGAGACCCACTAAACATAATCAAATGTAGAATTTAATTGTGTGCGCATGTGCATAATTGTAGATTACTACAATACATTTATGATGGAATGGTCCCACTTTCATTGCTACTCCCAAACTCAAAAAACAACCAACAAAAGCACTTTTAAAAAACGTATAATGTATTAAAAGTATTTTTTCGGTGTAAGACTCAATTAGGTTAAACTGCACCAGATGTCAGTAAAAAGATAAATAAATAAGTATTCAACAAATAAATCTAAATATTAGATGTAAAAATAAAGTGCACGGGTTAATGACAGACAATATACAAATACGTGCACTGTATGAGGTTTGTACATATAATCTATTTATTTGTGTAAATAATTGAATATAGTTTTTCATTTATTTAAAAAGAAAAACTGCATTTTTATTACACACAGTTAAATGATGTCAACAGCTTTCATATTTTATTTTAAATTAACTATATCATTTCTGTGACAAGTTTTTTCTATGAGGCTTTGTGAAGGATTTCCTACTTGCCACTTTCAAAAGTTGTAAAGATGTATCACACAATTTGTTGTGTAGATTGCAAGAAGTGTTGCATGCATTTAATTTCTGTATTTACATGTACAGGGTTACATGTGGGGCCCATATTGGAGGATTATATTAACTGTTAGAACTGATATTTATATATTATTATTTAGTAGTATTTTTTGTCAGTGACTATGTATTTAATTTAAATAAAATATCAAACTTCATGACATCATTTTGACTAACATTGTACATCTAAGAATGGAATATGACCTATCTAAAGCTTTATTACAAGTAAAAGAAATTCAATATTTCAAATATACAAAATATATATATATAATAATGATTATTTAACAAAAACTTTCTACTATAAAAAAATAATTTAAATCATATAAAAAAACTAACTTTTAATTATAAAGATATAAGAAATATTAAAGTTTAATGCCAATTAAAAAAACAGAATCTTTTTTATTATAATTTTGATATTATTTACACAATTTCTGCATTCAAATAATATGGAAATATTATTCTAATTATTCTGACATAACACCTTTATTAAGAACATTTTTATATTATATTTGACAGATGAATCATTGATTCTATTAATACAAGAAATCATATTTTCTTGACTTTAAAGTGTTTATTGATCTACTGAACTAGAAGGATTTTAAAATGCACAATAATTGAACATTTCCTGTTAATTTGCTTGTACAATATTATTATTAAAGTAGCCAGACTGGCTGGCTATAAAAATTAAATATAATGATTAATAAATTTGTTTCAGAAGTTCAAAGCAATTTCAATATCTACTTAGTAGTTCCATAAATTGGTAATTGAAAAGTAATACAAACGTATTTATATAAAAAAATAATTTTCCTATTAAAAAACAGAAATTGAAATTTAAGGAAGTAGAATGTATTATCTGCTTTTAAATTTAAAGTATTTAAGAGCATTTGTTTGGTTAAAGTTGAAATTTGTATGTATTTTGTTTTTTGAATTTTAAGCTTCTCATGAAAGGTTCAAGACCAGCTATGATATATTGACATTCATTATGTATTATGGCCAGTCTTGTTTGGAATTTTTCATTTTAAATAAGTTTTAACTTCATTATTTAAATGCTTTTTTGATATTTATAATTCTGACTTAAAAATTATTAATTATAAGAATAACCCAAAATTCAGCATAAAGTAAATAACTTAAACAAACTAATAAGAAACACTAAAGTAAACACAAAAGATTAATCACAACCAAAGTAATAATGTTGTTTTGCATTATATAACACCACAATGTTATAGTTATGTTTCTATATTGCCTACTTGTGATTGTTCTTGTTTTACTTCTGTGTTATGTAAATGTACAGGTAGTCCCCATATAACACGGGAGTTACGTTCTGAAAAATTGCCGCATTATGCGAATCCGTGTTATATGAAACAAAGAACTAGTGCAAAAAGGGGGGGTTAGGTTCCAAAAATTAAAAAACATGCTGTTAAATCCTTATTTAAATTGGATTTATTATTCATTTTTTTCATAGGTAAATTACTTATTTATTATTTAAGTAAATATTTTACCAGAGGATTATTCATTTTATATGATGATCTCAGCGTGAGCATCATCAACTGGTAACATTTTTGGGTGCATTCGTTAATAGCAGTCGCTCTGTAACGGGAGTGCGCTGCATTTTTTAGGCATTTAGGAACGATGGTGAAAGAAAGATGGTGGCTCCCGCACTATCGATAGTATCGTGATGGAGGAATGTATAATTCTAAAATGATCTTTTAGAGGCAAAAGAAGAGTCTCAATTGTAAAATTTAACCATTAAATGGATTATTGTAGAAAGAGCATTCAAAGTAGCCACAAAAACAATTAGAATGCTCGCACAGAGTTACGCAGAAGTATAAAAGAATGCACCCTTTATTACATTTCATGTTGTACAAGGATTTTACACAATTTCCGAACCGTGTTAGAGTGAACCTGTGCTATAAAAGCACCATGTTATACAGGGGATGTTCCCAATTCTCAAACCGTGTTAGAGTGAATCCGTGCTATAGAAGTGCTGTGTTATATGGGGGTTACCTGTACTTAATAAGGAAGAAAATGTATGGTCTTTTGCTGCTAGATTTATTTGTTTGATGAGTAAATACAAGCAAGTACTTTCGAATTATGAAATGTCAAAAGTACTTGCATGTATTTAACTCATCAAACAAATAAATCTAATGCCAAAAGATGTTACAGTTTCTTCCTTATGATATATTTGGCATTGTAAGTGAGCTTATAATGTTTTATAAATGTTCTTATAACTCTATTATTTCAGTGTCTCTTGCTGGTGTTAATTAGGGTAAGTCCAGATTTTGAAGTGTCTCTAGTTGGCATCTTTTTACTATAATTTCATTTTATTAGTAGATACATTCAGTAAATTAGTATTAATGTATGTGAAAATGATTGACAATTGATTTGATATTTGTAAGCATTAGAAAAAAACAATACCAATTGTGATTTATGAGTGACAATTTATCAATTTTTTTATGCACATATTTAACAATATTTTTTTCTAGTGTTATGTGTAAATACATTTAAATTGAGCCCAGATTAAAAACAAATGAAAGATATTGATGTCAAGTAAGCTGAATATATTTACAAATTCACAAAATAAGAAAAATCAATATTTAGTCAGCAAATATTTCAAATTCACGTGTTGTACAGAAAATTCTGAAAAATTACTCTGTTATATTCTATTTTATAAAAAGTTTTTAATTTAAAAGAAGTGACAATCTGTTGAAATCTAGCTTTTGAATGCTTAACAAAATTTAAATGTGTGTTGCATGTGTCTTCCTTTTTCCCTTGCATGTCCCACCTCCACATGGGACTCTACTTACTTCATTCGCCATCGCAACATATTATTGCACCCATGTTCCTTCTACCATGATATCGAAGTCGTCTCGTCGTTTTATCTTACAGTGAAGTATTTACGAGAAGTGACTCCATATTTTCGGAAAGCGTCAGTATTGTCAGAAGTTGGCTGGGATTTCCAGCAAGGTGGATTTTTATCCAGGGAATCGGCTCAGGGTCGGCACAAGATTCCCCGGTCAGACACACGTTACGTACCCCTACTTTTGTGTCATCTGGCAAGAAACTTTACGACTCCAGATGCAGAAAACAGAACCTTTGAAATTCATTCTCCGGATCGTCGTCATGCGTGTGCGCTTCGATGTACTGACAGTGTGCAGTGTTCAGCTTGGTTCAATGCTGTGCATTCTGCAATTAGCAGTCTTATGGCACCTGCTGTGGTGGAGGCTAGCAATTTACTAATTGATGTGTTAGATAATGCAGAATTGAAACATATGGGATGGTTAGCAGAAAAGGTAAATGTTAACTAGATTTATTTCATTGTCAAACAAATGTAAAATTATTAAAAAGTGATAAATATATACAAATCTTTAATGAGAGAATATATAAGTTAAACATCTCATCTAAATTATTTATAATTTTATATAGATACAAATTATTATTATTATTATTATTTTTTTAAATTTAAGTAAAATCAATGCAACATATCTAAAGTAGATTCAGACACATTTCTATAAATTAAAATACTTTGGTTTATTAATTTAAAAATATATATTTGTTTGTAAATTAAATTATAAAAGCCTAAAAGGATGATGATAGAAACAGCAATCATCAAAGATTCAAACTCTTAAATTTGGAAACGCATCCTTTGTTTTTTATTGTTAGAAATTTGATCATTTAATTTATTGCTGATTAATAGGCTTTATGTGTATTTTGAATAATTTGGGTTAATATGACCTTAAAACATAAAAATACTGTTTTCCTAGAGTCAAAACAGTTAAAAATTTAAAACATAAGTCCACTAATTTGAATTTCTTAGGCCCATCTTTAGAGGACCTAAGAAGTTTGAAAGTACTAGTCATGGGCATTCACAGAGAGTCAAATGGGACACCTGCTTCCCTGGAATCAAGTAAAAAATTCCACAAATTATAATTGTAAATGTCATTGATTGTAACCTTACACCCTTGACCATGGGTTGCTTTGATGAAATGTTGTATTTTATAACCTAATTCTGGAGAAAAAAAAAAAACAGAAAAATTAAATAATTAAATAGAAATTTATTGGTATAATTATTTGTCTCCAAGCTTTGTCTTATGGAAAATTTTTTTGTGCCCATGGTATTAGTGAACTTTTTATATTTAAAATTTTTACCATTTACCATTAAAGCAATATTTTTATATTTACTTGAATTCTTGGCATGTTAATGAGTAATCTTATTTCTAAATTCAAAGTTTTAGTCTTACATATTTGTAATTTATTTTAGATCAGTTGCAGTTTTTATCTTAAATTGTTGATTTTAAAGATATGAATATGAATTGCTTAATTTTTATATCACTATACAAACTTATTCAGTGTGAAGTTCTTAAGCAAACCATGAATATCATCAGATTTTTTTGGAATTTAAATAATCCAGAAAAATTTATAAATTAAAATATTATTTAAAAATTTGGACTAGAGATAGGTAATGTCATCTTCTCATGTATGTTGTAATGATAGACTATAAAAGTTAATTTTTAATTTAAATTTAATAATGAAATTTTTATGGAAAAATTTGATATTAATAGGAATTAAACTTGTAACTGTTGCAAAATAGGCAGATATGTTACCAAGTTACAGTATCAAAGCATTGAAATAACTTTTGCCTTTAAATAACATATAATTGTTATATCTTCTGTCTACTGTCACTGCCTTCTGGGGATATTTCTGGTCACAGACACACTATAACAGTGATAAGCAATCTTTTCTATATGTGGGCCACTAATTTTTTTTTTTTTTTTTGTAGAGTTGCAGCTTTAAATCAGTCAAGTATCAACATACTTCATAACTGCCAGTACACTCGATACTAAAATAATATATACTAGTGATAAGCAAGCTAATATTATTATATCTAGCTTGCTTGTTTACTACTAGTATTATTCTCATCTTTTTGTTGGTCAAGTTTAATTTGAATGTTCTTCACAAATATCAGCTTAATTAGGGTTGCATAATGGCATGAAGCAAAAAATCTATATATATAAAAATGAATGTATGTGTGTGTGTGTCTGTCCTTCATGCATTACCACACTGTTTATCCAATTGCTGTGAAACTTTGGGAAGTTGTTTAATATACTCCGGGGAAGGTTTGTGGCATAGTACGATTGCCATAAAACTTCGGAAAGTTTTTTAATACATTCCCGCGAAGTACATTTATCCTACGATAGATGGCGCGCGTTTACACGAGCATTCGAGCACAGTGTGTTCGNTTCTTTATTATACTTTAAATTTTTTTTATGTTATTGCATCACTTTACGAAGTGCTTATATACGTAATTGCATCAGTTTTATGCAAGTTTAGTTTAATTAATGTTGTATAAAACTGACTGCTCGTGCAAGTTTGCTTAAAACATGCTACTCGAAAAACCCCAAAATGGCAGCTCAAGAAGTAGGTCACGCGTGTCCTGACCTTCTTGTTGTAGACCTTGGTTTTCCAGAATTAACATCTGAAATGGATGTGGAAGTTGATGATGCTTTAAGGCCAAATCCTCCAGATGAAGTCTTAGCCGAAGGTTTTCGTCTGTCTGTTGCACGCAGAGATATGGAGACACTTGCGGGACTTAATTGGCTTAATGATGAAATAATTAATTTCTACATGAATTTGCTTATGGAAAGAAGCAAATTAGAATATTTTCCAACTGTATATGCCTTTAATACATTTTTCTATACCAAATTGGTCACAGTGCATTGAAAAGATGGACAAGAAAAGTTGACATTTTTGAATATGACATGCTGCTTATTCCCGTTCATATGGGAATGCACTGGTGTTTAGCTGTCATTGACTTCCAACATAAAAAAATTCAGTATTATGATTCTATGGGAGGGCAAAATGACGAGTGTTTAAATGCACTAAGAACATATTTACAAGATAAGAGAATGGATAAAAAGAAAGAAGAATTCGATATGAGTGGATGGGCACTAGAAACAGTAAAAAATATACCTCATCAAATGAATGGAAGCGATTGTGGAATGTTTGCATTGAAATATGCGGAGTATATAACGAGAGATGCAAAAATTAATTTCACACAGGGTCATATGCCTTATTTTCGCTGGCGAATGGTTTACAAAATTTTGAAGAAACAGTTATTGTGATGAACTTCAAATCCGAGAATTCATTTACATTGTAAAACCATAATTTAAATTAAATGCCATTCATACAAGAAATGTCATAAAATTTGCATTGAGAATGCACACTAAGAAGGGATTTTTCAAAATTCACTCGCGGGGGAAAGGGGGAGGATTAAGTCTTAACCGGAAGAACAGCTTCTACTGTACTATTTTAGATGCGATTTTTTGTTTTCAACTATGTTCAGTCTTCATTGAGTACTTAGGTGTATTAAATTAATAACATTTCAGACATTGTTATAAATATTTTCATATATTTCGATTTTAAAAATGTTCGAACTGTTTTAAATTTGAATTTGTTATATTGGTTCGATTATAGAACGGTTGTAAACATTTCAGAAAATTGATCAAATTGAAAATAGTTCGTTTGATTCTCGGCAATTCTCTTCAGCGGTAGGTGTTATATAACAATTACTATGGTTATTGAAATATTGAATGTAAATAGGGTTTGCTTGCAAAACCTCCGCGGACGAAGTCGCGGGTAACAGCTAGTAGGAAATAAAATTGTTACCAAAGTCCTGGCAGCCGCATGTTAGAATGTCACAAACCATAGATTGCTCGTAACTTCTCTGTATCACTCATTTGGCCATAACATTCACTTCATCTTATAACAGTTACAAGTTTAAATCCTATTCTAAGTTATTGTTTTCTTCTAATGTATAATAGCCACACTTCTAACAGCCAAATTACTTTTGGACTAGAATTAAGCTGATTATTGATTAAACCAAATTCTATAGTTTAACTAAATTTAAGCAGTTAAATCAGCCATCTTGTGCTGAGCATAATTATAAATTAATTTGGATTATAATTAAATAATTCAGGAAATTCAGAAAGAGAAGATAAGAACAGAAGTGGGACTTCAGATGTCTTACTGTTTATGGAACCTGTGTTAATTTAATTAAAATTAATTGTAATTATTAAAGAATTTGAGATGATGCCTACATCTAATGCAAATTTTTATAATTTTAATGTGAAATAATTTAATCAAAAATTGATTATATGTTTTCATTACTAGCTTGAAAATCCTAAGTATAATTTAGATTTGGAGATAGCAATTTATGTAGATAGAAAGATTTATTGATCAAGTAAAAGTTTAATAAGAGAAGCTGATAGTTCTTCCTTTAACTATTGTATTAGATCTTAGATTAAATTTTATTCATATTTTAATCATTTATTTTTGAAAATAATCATCATTTTTAGGCAAATGATGAAGGAGGAAGTGTTCAATGGAGACCTGTATTTGTAGCAATAACAGATCGAGATTTATTATTCTATGATTTAGTTCCGTGGACAAAGGAAGCCTGGGCAGTTCCTGTACACAGTTTCCCATTAGTACAAACAAGGTTTGAAAATTTTCTGAATAAATTTTTTATAAAATTTTTTATGATATTTATATGTGAAATTTCTTTCAGATTAGTACATTCTAGTAGTATTGGACGCCAACAGGGTGTTGTCGTTCCAGGAATTACAGACATCACAACTTTTACCGTCCGGCTAGGAACAAGGCAGGGTATCGAATCTCGAGTGATGAGGGTAGAGACTCATAGAGATTTGGCTACATGGGCACGGCATCTTGTACAGAGTGCACATGCAGCAGCCATTTCTATGAAAGAAGCTAGGTTTTGTAAGTAAATTCAGTCTGTTTAGTTGATTAGAATGATGATAAAATGTATTTTTAGTGATTTTTCTTATGATTAAATTAATCTGCTGAAAAGCAGTCTACACACAGAAAGATGTTGCATCAGGCTATATCTTGCTTCTGAAACATGTTACTTAAGTACAAGGGCACAAGAATATATATAATCCAAGTAGACTATTTGATGCACTTGACCCCCTTCTCATTGCACCAAATCCTATCTTGGCTCCCACAAAAGACAGCAGCACAATTTATGATGCATCTCAAGATCAGTACAAAATGTTTTTTGTCTGGTTGAAATACTCAAAGGGGGGGAACTATGTAAAGCTTCTCTGTGTGGCCTTCCACACTCAATGCCACACAGTTTTACAACTTATTCTATTTTGATGGCATCTAGTATAACTACTTTCCCTTTAAATATTTTAAGTGGACGAGAAACATTTTGTATTTATCTTCAGAAGATCTGCAACTTTGTAATTTAAATTGTGCTGCTGTCTTTCATAGGAGTTGAGATAGGATTTGGGCCCATGAAGAGGGTGTCAGGGTTCATGGCAACTTATTTTCAAATAATCTACTCAATATCGACTAACTATACTTTCAGTCATTTGTATTTAACTAATACATAGTAGAAGCAAGATATAGCCTGGTACAATGTTTTTTTGTCTACACCCTGTATATCAAATAGTTACAGATTTAAGTAATTTGATATTGCTACATCCACTGAACAAATAACAGATAATTAATAATGTCTAGTAATAACCTGATATCTTGAGACTTTCTTTCCTAAGGGAGATTTTATTCAGAAAAGAATCACAAAAAATTAGTTATCTGCAGTTAATTATAATTTATGATTAAATTTCTTTTGGATTTAACAGTTTTGCTTTGCCTACATTTTTCTACTCTAGGTTTCTTGCTATTTTAAGTGAAAATTCATATTTGTTTCAGCTGCTGTTCCACATTTAAACATCTTCATTTCTTTTCTGTCATCAATTTGAATACTTTATTGATTCTTCAAATAATACACAAAAATATTAAAACAGTAAGTTTGTTGTAGAAGTCAAATTTAATAAATACATTTATTTCATGCATATCAACACTGTTTTCCTCAATAGAATAACTACATTTTGACAGAGAAATGCTCTTTTTTTTTTAAGAATAAGAAATACATATAATAACTTCTGTTCATATGGTGAAAATATATCTTCAGACATAAAATAACTTATAAATTGTTTTGTTTGTAAGCTAAAAACAAATAGATTTAGTAAAAATAAGACAATATGTTTCTAATGCATTAGAGCCTAAATTATCTTCAGGAATAAATGAATAGAACAAATACAATTGTTGTGACAATGTAACAGCATGTTGTTGAAATTAGAAGCTTAAATTAATTAATTAACCAAATTTGCTAATTGAAAGAAATTTGGTTATTGGTTAATTTGATTAATTAATTAATTTAAATTTAAGTTTTTCTTTCAGTTTCTGAAACAACACATTGTTACATTGCCACAGCACTATTTACTCTGTTCATTTATTCCTAAAGATGAATATAGACTTGAAAGCACTGAAATAATACAATTTTGTATATTTTTTTTTTTTTACTTAAATCTTTTTACTTCTGGCACCAAATAAAGCATTTTATAAGTTGAAAAGAAAGCTTCTCTGTCTCAATATGTTTGTTCTCTGTTAACAGATCTGAAGATAATTATAATGGATGTTGATAATGTGTTTTACAAAATTTTTGTTTTTTGTAGCAAGATATAATTTTAATATCTTCATAATAAGTTTCATAATAATCAACTAGACACTGAAATTTTAGAGATAATACATATAAGTGAAAAATTTAGTAATCATTTCAGATTCTTCTCTTTCTAAAGTTTTCATAGAGAATAATTTTGTAGGAGTTATTAAAAATGTTCAGGATTAATTATTCTCTATCTCTCTACTATTTATATGGAGGTTTCAGCCTATTGGCATTCTTCTCCAATCCAGGAACCAGTATTGGTTACATGAAATGACCTATTTGGCAGAGGAACATCTCCAGAGCTGTGGTGTGTTTGCCAAGAGACAAGTTTGCAGTTGGCCAATATAGAGTAGACAAACTAGACATCAAAGTTCAATTTATTGAAGTATAGAGCACAGCTTTATGGGTCTGTTGGTAATGTGAACAGACAAGCCAATAGTGTGCTGTTGTGTCTTCTTTCCACAATGTGGCAGGCAGGCAAGGAGGATTAATTAATGATTCAAGTTACTTATTATCAAAATTTTTTATTGAATTTTTCATTGGCATTTATACAATTTTTTGTTGTGTCAATAACTTGGCACATTTCCGTTTATTAAGTGCATCACATTTCTAAAATTTTATGGCAAAACTTCAGCATATTTAAATAATAGAATGTTTGATTTGTACTATAAATTTTTTAATTAAGAAAAGATTATCTAGCTCATTCTAGCACTTGCCAAATTAATGTAATTCTAATCAATTTTCAGTTTAAAAAAAAGTTAATATTTTATTACAATAATGTAAATTTATATGCATTATTCATAATTTAATTTAATTGCTACATTTTAACAATGTAACGCTAAGAAAACAGTTATGTTGTTACAGTTCTTTCTGCTCTCGTTTTAATTAAAGGAGAGCTAGAAGAATAGTAAAAAAGAAAGATAAGTTAACTGATTAATTAGAATTCTTTTGCCAAACATAAAACTAAATTGCTGCATTGTTTTCAAGGTTTATTAATGCTAATTATATTAATTTAATTGTGAGTTTGAATTTCTCTCTAGATCAGTTCTTTCCTCCAAAATCTGTTATTTAAGTAATTTGGAAATGATTTCATTTATTTATTAAATTAAATAAGTCTTAATATATTCTGGAAGTACTCTACAATTTAGTCTTATATTCAGCTATTGATTCAATTTAGACACTGATTGTGTTGTATATTAGATTGCTTTTCTTTTTATTATTTGTCTAATTTTGGATAGTGAATTTAGTTTTCTAAAAGTTATGTTTTATATATGCTTAAAGATCTCATTACAAGATTTATATTAAAATCCTTACACATTTATTTCTAATCTTCTTTGCTATCTGTTTCTATGTAAGATAAGATCTATCTATCCATAAAAAAATTTTCTCGTAATGGAGGAAATATGAAACAATACTATTATACTGTGCTATGATTTATACTACAAATTCAAGTAGTCTGAGTTACATAATAAATTAACATGTCAATAATATAGCACTTTAATTAACATCAGGGATATCTAACCTTCAGGCGTGGACCGTACTTAGGGCCAAACTTGCAAGCCTGCTTGATGCACTTTGGTGGTGTGATATCAAGCAGGCTTGCAAGTTTGGCCCTAAGCACATTCCATGCCCGAAGGTTAGACATCCCTGATGTTGAACAAGTGCTAGAAGGAATTAATGAGCACTTTAATTAATTTAGAATTGAAATTTTGTATAACAAATTAATTTTTATCATGGGATAATCTGTTTAAAACTATCATATCGGTTTATTTTGTAGCATGTATTTATCAAGGTCAAGACTGTGTTCTGACTTTACATTATGAGAATGGCTTTATCCTCTTGGATTCTCGTCGACTCACTGTCATGTGGCAATTGCCATATGAGAAACTCCGAATGACAGCCGATGATGGCATGAGACTTGTTTGGTTAGATTTTGGAGGAGAAGATGGTGAAAAGGTACTATTTCGAAACTTACGACACATTGTATAATTAAAAATTATATTTATTACAATATTTGTAGTCTTTTCTTTTGTTTTTTTTTTTTTAGGAACTTGATATGCTCCAATGTCCAAAACCTTTTGTCTTCACACTTCACACTTTTCTGTCTGCCAAAGTAACAAGACTGGGACTGTTGGCATGACAATTACAACAGGCTGAGGAAGCCAATCGAGGAGGAGGTATGACATGGCCTCTCTTGCAAAATAATCCTCCCAATTTCTCAGCCTTTGGCTGGCCCACTCATGGTTAAAATTTGCCAGCAACCCAATTTTTCCACTTTCATTTGTTACTTATTCCTATGAACTGAGAGGTTTACTAAGTGCTGTTATAAAAAAAAATAATAATAATAAGAAAAAGTTGCCGATAGAACTTGATGGTATTATCATAAGATGTATCCCCGTGATAATGGGATTTGTGCTGCGAATGCTCCTCTTAAATATAGACAAATACATTGATGTCTTTGGCCAGTAACCTGCATTTTCCCATAGTTCATTGCACATCAATCGGTCATTAGTCATCTCAGTTTTTTAAAAGAAGAAAATGTTAATCAAACTCATTACTCGGAATTTAAATAGTGTAATAATGTTTACCTGTAAATTTTTATCTGTTTTTATTTAAAATTTTTATTAATTTGTACTAATTTGTGTTGTTTCTAGTCTATTCCCAGATATTTTTTTGCAGGTTAGGCTAATGAACGTTTGCAAAATAAATAAATAAATAAAGTGTATAAGGATAAATAATTATTAATTTATAATAATTCAAAATTTATTACAATGAGAATATTTGTATATGTTTAAAAATATATGAAAGAAAATTAATCAGATCAGTTTAGTACCTTAAATTCCCTAATATTCTTTGATGTGGTTTCAGACGTTTCAAATTTATATCTAAAAAAATTGGGCTGATTTAGAAACAAAGTCCTAGACCTAAACCACAATTTAGACCTGCTTCTATTCATGTCTAGGCTATGGCTTTTGACACAATCAATAATAGTTGACAATGGCCAAGTAAACAGTACTTGTCAAAGGGTAAAGAGAAAGGGTAGTCTAACTCATTGTTTGGGTAAGACTTTGCTTCCATCATCAGCTCAAGTTGGTAAAATTTAGATGAAAAACTTCATAACTGTTTAACCAAGTACACAAATTAGTACAAAATGTTTTTTGATAAATTTATTGGATGTATTTTCCAAAGTATTATTCAGTACAGCATTTAAATTTATCTAGTTAACTTTCTAACTTTCTAATCGGATCCAATTGAGTCTGTTTTTCCAAACTTCTAATGCATGAAATTATTGATTAAATAATGACAGAAGTGTGAAAAATAGTTTGTTGGATAATATTTCTGTCCATACATTCAGTATTTGAATTGTTAAATATGTGTGTTGTTATTTAGGTTGCCATTTAAAACATTTTATAAAAATGTTGCATTATAGCAAAGGTCTCAAACTTTTAACAGGTTGTGGACCACAAACAGTTGCAGAGCAAGATGCATGCCATTAATAACAATCTACCAATTCCAAATTGCTTTTTAAGGTCTTTATTTTACTACACCTAAATTCAAACTTTCCAGCAAAGTAAAAGTCCAAAATTTTAAAGATCGAATGTTTTCGGCTGATAAATGCGACTCTACAGTTCCAGTTTATGGTGAGGTTGTATTTGTTTTATTTTACTAAATGATCAATCTTGTACTCACTTAACCTCTATTGTCTGGTACTGCTTAACCATTTTTATAGCATAAAACAAACATTTTCGGCCTCAGTTGAGGTCTGCTTCAGATTAAAAGAACAATCGGATTCCACTCTTAGAATAAACGTTTAGTTTTTAAACTATATTTGAACTTATGCACATGTTATGTATCATCATCATTTTCTTGTTCTTGGCGCATAAGTTCAAATATACTTTAAAAACTAGACGTTCATTCTAAGAGTGGAATCCGATTATTCTTTTAACCTGAAGCAAACCTCGACTGAGGCTGAAAATGTTTGTTTTATGAATGGTTAAGCAGTACCGGACAATAAAAGTTAAATGAGTATGAGATTGTTTAAAATATCGATATTCAGAATAGAAGATATGTGACTAGGTGATCAAATGAGAAGTTTACTTGCAAGGAACAGATGTGGCAATACTGGACTTATTATTTTGCTATACTTCTTATTGTTCTAACATGTATCAATTTTGAGCATTTAATTACAGTAGATCGGAGGGATAATATTTGGAAGTGTGTGATACAATAGTCAGGCATCACCAAGTCTATTCTTTTCAAGTAAATTTTCATTTAATTGCTCTAGTTTTCTACTTATTGTTATTCTTGTAAAAAGCTTTAACTTCTGTTGTAAAAAAGAGCTGGCGGAAATTACAATTTAATAAATTAAAAATTACATTACAGATACTAGACATATCTTCATTGTTTGCCATGTCTAATCACCAGGAACAACTATTCTCCATTGCAGAGATGACCTTTCTTTGTAGGCTACTAGTCTGCACAAATACGTAAAACAGTCTAAAATGTCAACAGGTGATAATCCCACCACAATTAAAAATATAACATTTCTTTGTACTGTTTTACATATTTGTGCAGAGTATTAGCCTACAAAGAAAGGTCATCTCTGCAGTGGAGAATAATTGTTCCTGGTGATTGGACATGCCAAGCAATGAAGATATGTCTAGTGTCTGTAATGTAATTTTTACTTTATTAAAAAAAAGCTTTAACTTATTTCCAGATTCTGATGAAAATTTCATTGATTCATACGACAAAAATTAACATTTTCATAAATGTAAGTATTTGTATGGATGATCGTAAATTAGTCTTTACAGTAGGTAAAAGTGAAATTGCTTCTAGATTTCACTAACATTATCATTGAGAAAAATTATAAATCTGCCTATATACTATATCCATTTTTTAAATTATTTTTTAATAAAATTTCTCTGAAGGATTGATAAAATCCAATTAGGCAGACTGCATGTTTGAGACCTTTGCATATAATTTAATTGCATTAATTGTTTTTGAAGATTTATAGAAGAAAAAAAAAATCTTCAATGCTTTACTATAATTCATAAAAATTGCCCCCCATTTATTTTTTAGTTTAAAGTATTTTATCAAAGAATAAATATACAAAAAGTAATTATATAAATAACTAAATAACGTAATTACTGAAGCTTGTTTTTAATATTCAATTAGATATTATAGAAGATATTTAGTTACAATGAAAGATTTTTATAGCATATCAAAACTAATTTAACAAAGTTTTGAAGTTCGCAGCATGTCTGCATTACTGTTACAATAAAATCTTTCAAAATAAACATACATATCATTGATGGCAATATAATTCTGTTAAGTTATAATTTTAGATCCTTCCATTAACAATAATTTCTTTTTAAATGTAGTTATTCACTGTACAATTCTGTAACATAAATAGGATGTTATTGCACTTACTATTTACAAAAAAAAAAAAAAAAAAAAAAAAGAAAATACTGCACATAAAAATGTGTAATGTCTTCCTGGATTTTATAAAGAAAGAGAATACTTTTCCTCAATAATTCGAAAGAATTATTTTACATTTGTAATTACACTTTTTTTAATTTATAACTTTTGGTATTTCCTAGTCTAGAAGTACAAAAAGAAATCTTTAAAAACATTTTTACCACATATCATTATTCTAAAGTAAGTCTTAGAGAATGAGCAAAAATGTCAACACTCATTTCGGACTAAATTTCTGTTCATAAAATTGAGAAGTGCAATATAATTTAATTCATAATTAGCTTACGATTAATGGTTTATAATTTTTGGATTAATATCAAAATGCATAGAAAATATTTTTTATTTTCTTCTGGTTTTATTTTTTATTTATGATTCTTAGAAAATTAGTTTCTTATAAGCAAAAATCAACTAAAAATTTTGCAATATATATATATTTTTTTATTCATTTTAATTGCCTTTGAGTTTATGCATCCAGTTGACCTTTTCAATAACTTATATAAAAAGCTGCTTTATTACAGCTGAATGATGTAAAAATCCCAAACATTTTTGGAGCTGTAGATCCATCCTCAGGGGACTTAATCTAAACCTGGTATATTTTAAATACTAAGAAACTTTAAAAATTAAAAACTAACAAAAAGAGCAATATTGTAATATCTCAAATATACTAATTGTCAAAATTAATCAGTTTATAATTGGCATAATTAAGTGATAGAAGAATACTTGCATTAGTGGAGTTTAAGATGTAAAATAGAATGTAAAACAAGGGTGTATTTCCTAGTAAAGCTGTTTAACTTGGAAATTTCTTCTTTTTGCATACATGGAAATGAATTTGCTTTTTACCCCTTGGGCTACAAATGAAATTTCTGTAACAAAACCAGTCAAACAACTTTTCCTTTGTCCTTAGTGGTTTAAGATGATTTTGGACAGTCTGTGTTTAAATAGTTAAACTGGCTTTGTTATAAGACAGTTTAGTAACTTCTGCTATTAGTTAGCTGCTGCAGCTCTAGTGCAGCAAAGTTTGAAAGTGCCGAAACAGAATTCGAGATGGCTACCAGAAATGAAAAAGTATTTGAAAAATTTTTTCAGACTGTGAGGTACATATGCCATTATTGACCTTCAGTATTATAATTTTTATAACAACAGTTATAATTTTTCATTATTTATGAGTGAAATTTGATATATACAGAAACAATATTTACAAACAGCTTTACAAGGCAACATACCTGTGACTTCTAGCACTTTTGGACATATCAAAAATATTTAGTTATAGAATTAACATTCCTTGAAGGTTTTCTGGAAGTGCGAGAATCTATATATTTTTGTTTTTTAAATGCCGCTAAAGCAAATATTTTTCTGTATTTTAAATTTCTTGGGTCTTCTACAAATGATTGAACAGTTTAAATGTTAGATTTAAGTATTATTACCTATTTCGTTACATTTTGATTTAATTGATTTTGGTAAGTAATTCATTTCGATTTTTTTTAAGTTGTTATACTTAAGAAATAATAAAACTTATTTTATTTTCTTTAAATTATGTAAAATATGATAAATTTATAACAGAATTGTTTATATGTGGATGTGTTTTGAAGTTTTGGTTCTTTACTAAAACAATTTCAATTCTTGTATTGGACCCAACTTGTACATACATTTAAACAGCAACTTACATTTCTAGTATTTTAACTAATATAAGGCATATTGTTAACAAACTGAGATCCAAAATATTAATATTTTTATTTTTATATTTTGTGGATTTATTAAAATTATTTCTCTCAAATAAATAACAAGGAATGAAAACAAACTCTGCATTAGTTTTTATAAATTTGATTAAACTGTTCTCTTCAAAAGTGGAAATTATTTTTAGAGAACTTGAGTGTTTTGGGGCTTTACACGTATCGGCAGGTGTTGACAGATTCTGACATGACGTGTTAAGCTCGAAAGTGCTCAAGATTTCTGAAGTGTTTTCATTCCAAAAAGCATTTGAATTGAATTTGCATTTGAGAAAGTCCTTAACAATTGACACTCAAATATGGTAGTTCAAAAGTCAGTTAATCATTGAAGAAATAAATTTCTGCTTTATAAAATATTTCATTACTTACATTTTACAGAAATTAGTCAAAAATTAGGAATCTGTCAACATGCCACTTTACAATGCTTTAACAGATTCAGTTTACAATTTATATTCACAGATATGCCTGAAACACACAAAACAAAACATTGTTAACTGATTTTAGGGCCAACTTGTATTTATCTTTGAAAAATATTATCACCTATATATATTTTTAATCAATCTAATTTTATATAAACATTGGAATATTATTCATGTTTTAGTGATAAGTCCTAAATTATCCTATTGCAAAATAAAATGTCAAGTTCAAATTTGAATGTGAACAACCGATTTCAATATTATTAAAAATTATGCTTGTTTTTTCCAAAGGGTGATTACACTGTGTGCTTTATTACAGTATACTTTATATCAGTGATAACAAACTTGTGACCTATGTGACAATTTCAAGGTACCTGCACCAAATGCTTAGAAAGAGTTTAAAAAAATATTTGATAGATTTCAAAACTTTGCAAACAGAGCCCTAATGCTGTCATGAAAAGTCCAGAAATTGTGGACCTAGATAAAAAAAATTATCTATATATATTAACAACTCATAACACGACTTAATTAATTAACTTCAAATTAATTACGGTAGATTTCTGATAACTTGACATTCCATAAAACTTATGGTTATTTCTAAAAAGAATTTGTGTAATCTAATTTCTACCTCTAACTTAACACCGGGATCAAAGAAGTTATTGTCATTCTTCACTGTCACTGGCAGTACTTGATAATAGCATTAATTCCAAATGATGACAAAGAATATAACTTTTTCATGCAAAATGCAATGATATGAAATCATGTACAATCACATATTCATTTTGAATTTACAATTGTAGAAGTGTCATATTAACATGTCCTATTTAAGAGTTTGGATTCAAGTTGTATTTAGAATAAGCTATAGATTTTATCAAGTGTTGTCTTCTTAGTGCAGAAAAGGAATGAAACAAAGAAAATCACATTGTTCTTCATGAGAGAAATCTGTGGGTCTAAAAGTGAAAAATCTTTAACTCTGAAGGAGAATTATTAATATAAAAACAAGCATTATTATAAATATGAGTAATTGATTACATTTATNAAACTGATATAAAGAAAATTTTGTTTAAAATATATGTAATTATTAATAATTTTATGGAAGATTGAAGTTTAATTAAAATCTAGAATCTACTAACCATCTTCAAATGATAATGCTCCAGCAAATACTAAAGCAGCATACTCTCCAACACTGAAACCAGCAGTAGCCACACACTGTTCTATAGCCTGAAAATGTTTGAAATATATATTAAAGTTTTAAAAATGTATCAAAATTTCTCAGAGAATATATAATCAGTTAAAATATAATATTTTGAAGAAAATAAGAATGCTGTAAAACATTTATAAATTTTTAAAATTTGTTATAATAACATATTTGATCCATTTAAATATTCTATATTATATAAAAGAAAAAACAAATTACAAAAATTGTATATACACAATTACCTCTGGATTTTCTTCTTTTAACCTTTCTACGGCAGCTAACGATGTAACAACAACTGCCAACTGACAATGAAGTGTCTTGTCTAATTCTTCTTTTGGTCCGGTAAGACATAATTGCAAAAGGTCATAACCTGCAATTTGACTGGCAATTTCATACATCTCTTTCACATTTTTATACTCCAATAATTGTTTTCCCATTCCAACATATTGTGAACCCTGGAGAAAAATTATTTTAATTAATTATGGACAGTTTTTGGACTATGCCACTATTTTGGTTCCAAAGAAAGTAGGGAGGGTTCACTTAGTACATTGCTATCATGAAATGTATTGTGTTAGCCAAGAACTGTCTGTACAGTGAACTCCCGTATAACATGACGAAAAAATTGCAACTAGTATTCATACAAAATTCAGATTTTGTCATCCAGAGGTATATGTTTTGTTCTTTAACTTCTAGGCCTAGGTTTAAACTTGCATAAAATCATCTGATAATGCAGGTCTCGATAATGCGATTTCCTATAACATAGAACCTATCCTCGACATTTACAGGACTCCATTGTATATTCCCAGAGTCGTGGCAGTGACAGTGTTTTTAGCACCATAGGCAAACCTTTCACATTATTATCCATATAGCTCATTATAATTCATACTGTACCTTGTCATTTGGCACTTCAGATACTGTAAACGCCTACGTTGCCTCCCTGTCACGGCACTACTTATGTAACATAAAGTGGATCAGTAAATAACCAGCCATGTTTCTTTTGACTTGTTATTTATTGATCCATCCTTATGTAAATGACAGTTATTTTTAAGAAAGCATTTCTGTATATATTTTAATTACTTTGTATAATGGCAGTTGTATGTAATAAGAAATATTTATTGATAACATATAAATTGTATATGCATATTGAAATCAACATTATGCAGTGCTAAAATATTTAATAAGAAAGATTTATCTATTCACAGAGAAGCTTTTAATTTCAGTTTAATTCAATTATATATTATAATATTGATAATATAATAATATAGTATGGATCATATATTATTATTATTAATAATCTCCTTTTATTGCAAATTTATTTTATTTTATGACTTACATTATCAGCAGTAAATTGTTGTATATAATTTGATCATCATCATGAACAATTCCTGTTTGGGTCCTAAGATTTAAACTAGAATTGTTTGCAATGATGATGAGGATGAAGACATTTATTTTTTTATGTTATTTTATAAGAGATTATTTTATTACTTCCTATGTGGTTGTTAAGGCTGATTGATGCATGCGGCTGGCAAAATTAAGAGTGGTGAATGTTGATGACAGGTTAAACCAATTGCCTATTTTAATCGCGGAGGATGAGAAAAGATCATCGATGTTAGGTGACGAAATTAAAGTGACACTAAACATCAATGACTGATCCTCCTGATCATCTCTTCCATTTTTGACAGTTAAAATAGTCAATTGGTTTAACCTGTTGTTGACATTCAATGTTGCCTTAATTTCACCACCCACGTGCATCTGCCTTTAAATGAATGATGTATATATGATATTTAATCTATCAAGATTGTTTTTCTAATAAAAGAAACTTTTAAAAATTGGTTTATTAATTATAAAAAAAAATACTACTTTTGTTTAATGATAAACTATATGAGGCTCACTATTAAATATATGTAAAATAAATAAATATTTAGTGTCTGGTGGTGATCAGATAGCTTTGCACCTTTGAAGCAAAATATGAAAAGGTCAATTGGTGAATTTATAATATTTTGTATGTTGAATTTTATTTAAAAATTTTTCATTTTTTTTTAACATTTCTGCCCTTGATTTAATTAATTTTTTATTGTTTCATAAAAGTTAGTGTTGCAATAGTATATAGTTAGTGTATTCAAAGTGCCAATGTGTCAACCGAAGAATCAAAAAAAAAAAAATTAATAAAAATTCAGCTCACAGCATGCAAAATAATCAATTAATAAAAAGTTATTTAAAATTAGCAGCACCAGAGAAATTATAATACAATAATAGACTTTATGGAAGCATTTCCCAAATTTATTTTTCTGTAACATAGCACGTAGCATCAAATACTATGTAGCTTATAGTATAAGCACAAAATTTGCCTTCTGCTACAATATAATATGTATAGTATTTTATCATCTTATTTAGTGAGTTACACTGGGTATGTGGTAATTATCACTTTCTCATCTAGCTGTAGAAGAGCTTGTACAGATAATGTAAGCGAGATTCTGCCATTCGGAACTTGCAAAAGTTAAAGAAACCTGTGTTGATAACTTTTACGTCATCTACCGGTCTCGTTTACTGACTTTTCCGTGTTGTATAATTTAGCTGATCTTCCCCGAAGAGAGTTTTGATGTTTGAATTTTATATTATACGGATCTGCTCGCATCCCATTGCCACTTACAAAATATATTTATCTTTTATGCAAACAAATTATAAAGATTGTTTTATTGGTCTCATTGCTTGTTAATATTTTTATTTACCAGTCATGTGAAATTGTCAATATTGGAGTATTTTTGTTCATAGAATTTTTATTACTCAAAACTGTACATGTAAGATGAATGTTATACTCGATAAATGAGTGAAATGTACAGTCTGTATCAGTTTTGTAATAAACATATTCTGCTGTTTTTTTAGTACTGTCTCTGTGATTTATTTACAGATAATTTTTTGTGAAAAAAAATAAATAAAATAATATAAATTTTTATTCTCTGAAGTTATGTTATTCTGATTTATATCTTTTTTTATTGTTGTTGCAATTATTCTTGTTTCGGGGCCTGTGATCAAATCTTGTAGGTGGTCTATCCTGGTTATGTTAAGTCCTTTTTTTTAAATAAATACACACTGACTTTTGCCATTAATTTAGGTTAATTCAAACAAGAATATGCACACAAGTACTTTCAACATTTCATAAATACATTCTTTGTGAAATGTTGAAAGTACTTGTGTGTCTATTCTTGTTTGAATTAAAGTAAATTAATGCCATATGACTGTATCCATTGCACCTGTCTAACTACAGCATTGGGAAGCTACCTCAAAAGCAGAATTTTATTATCAGAGACAAAACAAAGAAGACATTAAATTATGCCAATCATGGCTTTTTCACATACATATTACTGGGATCAAATCAACCTGAAGTTTCTACTAATGCTCATAACAAACATTAATCTGGAATTAATTGTGCAATTTCTTACATAATGGGGAAAAGTATAGCATATAGTCACAATCAGTAATGATTAACACCACCTTTGGCATGAATTACAGCTATGATGGGTTCAGGTATAGATTTACAGTAGTCTATGACCATGTTTGATGGATAGCTGCAGATAACTGCTGTAGTTGTTAGAACACATCTCTTCACCTGTATCTTTGACCAGAAATTTTCAATTGGTTTAAGCTGGGATACTTGGAGGCCAACTCAATGTGGAGATGCACAGTATGGTAATCTTCACAAGGCATGATTGGAGACATCTTGAAACATGTTTTTGATATATGATTTGAGAAATCTATCCAGAATCTCTAAACAGCTGAGTTTTATGTTGTCTTCATAATAGCCACTTTTTCATACACCATTTCCTGGCATACAGTCCCATACAAGTGGCATAGGATACTTGAATGTAGGTGTTATGCATCCCTTGTATTGTTCATTTCAGCGTCTCCAGATAAACATGGTAATTGTCACCACATTCAACACGTATACATGCTCGTCACTTAATACAAGTCATCCACTTCTCTGGAGTCTAATACTCTCTTTAGCCCACTTCATTCACATCTTTTTTGTCTTGCTGTTAGTATAGGTTCCTTTTTCCTTTCCTGTATCAATATTCTATTTTGTGAATTCTATTCCTGACAGTTTTTGTGCACTATTTGCTTCTGCATCATCCCAGATCAATGTTGGCGAATCTTTTCTGAAGGGGTTCAAAATGTAATTTGAAATTTAGAAACTACAAATTACAGGTCAAATATTTAATTTGAATAATTAAAAGTCGACAGAAAATGCTTTCAGATTTTACTTTATTTAACTTTTTAATCTATGTGAGAAAAATAAAGCAAGAAACAACAAAATATGGTGGTGTCAAAAATCAAGATTATTGGTAATACGGTTGGATTCCATCTGAATTTTCAAATGTAAGTGTAAATAAGCATTTTAAGCATTGTAAACTCCAATTACACTGTAAATCAAGTTTAGATGTTCTAAGCTCAATCCAGTATTTCACAACAAATGTAGGAATATTTACAAAAATTCAAAATATAATTTACAGAATCACTATATTTAAAAAAAACGACTTACGCGGTTATTGCTCGGTCCCACCTATTGCGTAAGTTCGGGGTATCACTGTATCCATTTTCCACAGCTGAATCTGGATTTAAGACACTTTACTGTGTGTTCTAAACATTTGTTATGAGTACCTTGAAATCACCATATGAGTCGGTGCCCACAACCTGTGGGTCATGGGTTTTTCCATCGCTGCCAACATTTAAATTTATTGTAAAGTTCATCTATGATATGAAAAATCCCTTTCAACTGTATCTGTCTTGCAATTATGTCTCTTACTAGAACATTTCATTTTAACCACTTTTTCCTCAATATATTTCTTTCACACTTTGGAAATGGTAGTGAACAACCACAATATGCTGCAACTTCCCATTTTGATTTCCCCTCCTCGGTAATCTTAAAGATTCTGTATCAATAGGCATTTTCTTGTTTGGAGCTACAGCTATCTTTTGTTATGTGCAGACATGCTGCAGCTTTATATGTATGATTCTTTCACTTGAGCTTACTTGCAAATAAAGAAATAATTCTGTAGTTAGTATACAGTAGAACCCCTCTAGTCCGCCCTCGGCTAGTCCGTCACTCTTGTTAATCCGACCGTGGTCGGAGTCGAGAAACTTGTCCCGACTCGTCGGTGACTCACCGTCCGTGGCATTTTTCTGTGTTCGTTACAGTATATGTTTTACATTGTGTATACATGTAGTTTTGTGTGTGTTTTCAACATGTCAGGAGTGAAACTTAAACACGTTACTCTTTCATTAAATGAAAAATTAGCAGTGTTACAAAGACTGGACAAAGGGGAAGATTGTTTATTTTACTTTTTTCTGATAATCCGACCTTTTTTTGCATTCCGATCATACCCCCAGTCCCAAAGGTGACGGATTAGAGGGGTTCTACTGTAATAAACACTACATTTTCCCCATTATGTATGCAATTCCACAATCATTCCCAGATTAGTGTTTGCAATGAGCATTAATAGAAACTTCAGGTTAATTTGGTTGTTCGTTTGAGCCCAGTAATGTGTATGTAAAGTAGCCATGACTAACATAATATACTTAATGTTGTCTTCTCACGTCTGTTCATAAAATGTTTTTGAAATAAGTATCCGTGTGTTCTCAGCTGATTCTATACTTTTAGCCAAGGGTGTAGACTAGGAATAACAATGCTGATTCCTTATTTCAGGCTATGTCAGAATTTCAATTAGAAATAAAACCTATATTAAAAAATAAATGATTCAATATTTATAAAAAGTATAAATTTATAGTGGAATTTTAGACTGTGACTTTATTATTACTTACATTACATTTTCTGTTGCTGTAGTTACAAAATATTTATGGATGTTTTCTCAAACATTCCTGTAACCTTAGTTTCAATTTTTTATTAAAATTATAAGGATAATGATTCAAAATTTATTATTATTAAAAGTGGAAAGCAGTGATTTAGATAAGATATGAAAAGGTTCTCATAGCAAGAACAAGACAAGCAAGAAATTCTCTATTTTAAAATGACAGCCAATGGCTAAAATAGGGGCATCAGCCTACTATTCTGGGGATCCAAGATCCAGCCCAGATAAGCAGCCATCCTGAATAAGTTAGTCCTCATTATGGGCCTGGAGAAAAGCCCTACGCTGCTTAGTGCTCACAAGATAGAAAAGGTCAAAAATGAAATATATATATTGTCCAAAAAAGAAGTGATGGATTACAGAAAATTTATTTTAGGAAAAGTCACAACTTATGGTTTGCTCTAATTAGTGTGCAAACCTCAAAAAGATTTCTCATCTAAGAAAACTTGGCATTACTCTCACAGTATCAGGACAATATTCAATCTTTTTCCAGATGTTACATAATATATCTTGAGTGACAGTTCTGACTGTTTATAATGCAACCTTTTAACGTTTCAGTACATATAAAAGTGTTCAATAAACCAGTCCTTCACATAACCCATTTGGACTTTTTCTTGTGTGTTATGTCGAGAACAGAGTGGAAACCAAATTCGTCTATTCTGCCAGACCATTGATTAGGAATAACTTCATTTAAAAGTTCTGCCTGCAGCAACAATAGTGCCATCTGATTTTGTAAGTTGAGAAATCTTTTTAAGTTTTGCTGACAATTACTGAAAATCATACGTTTTAATCTGTTCTCCTTAAAAAATAACACCCATAAATCAGTCAGTTCCTTTTCAGGCTTCTCCTCTTGTATATACAGGATGGGAGTCACTTAACACCCCTGCTACAGAATATAGAATGTACATTGAACACATCATAGAACATGCTTAACTCTAACTGTTTGCAGTAGGTCAATAAAATCTTTCAGCAATCAATTCCTTGTGAAATTATGACCCTAAATTACCATTTCGTCCATCTTCCCATTTACAATTTTGAAGTTGCATTCAGTTTGGCCACCTTCAAGATGGCAGCCATGCATAACATACATCAGTCTGTTTCCTCCTTAGTGTAATGTGTTCCTGACATGAGCAAATTAATTTTGAGTATATTCTGTAGCAGGGGTGTTAAGTGACTTTCTTTCTCACCCTATATTTTAAAACATTGCATAAATCATTAAACAAATATCAACTTCTCTTATATACAAAGTGGTGGTAAAGTTATTATGGTTGAGATTGTATACTGAGTTATTTAATTTTTTGAAAGGACACCAAAGCATGAATTCAAAGATGATTTTACTTTGGCAGCATTGTGAAAGTAATTCTTCACCCAACCTCATAATATTGATAGTTGAATATCTAATGACAAATAATGGAGGCTGTTTGAATGACTCAATCAGCATAGATAACCAGAATATGTAGAAAAATTAAAATTTGTCAGAGAATAAATAGAAGAAATGGAGTATCTGTGGGTCTTGTGTACAGTACTTTATAATTTATAGGAATTTTACTGAGGTGAGTATCCCGAGTAGCCATAGTTTCTTTGAAGATTATTAGAAATTTAAAAGACATCATAAAACACTATTATCTAAAATTTCTTTACAGAATTTTCAAATATTTATAAATAACAACTAAATTCTTTATTATGAGAAGTACAAATGAACTTTCATACTAGTGAAAATATTGCAAATTCACGATTCAGATATTGTTATTTTAAATAAAATATACAGTATCTTGCTATTTGGTTTCATGCTAAAGGAATTTATAGAATTTTTTCAATGTCTTTCTGTTTTGAGAATGTTCAACATTATTATTAAAATTATGTTTCAACATGCTTTGAACTCTTCCAAGCTTTTAAATTCACCATCCTCAATAGTGTTTGAAGCGAACGATCGGGTCCACAAACAAAACTATTTGGAAATGGAGTATCTGTGGGTCTTGTGTATAAAATGTGCAGAGTCTGTTCCCATTTGACTGGCTTGCAGACGTGTTTGCAGAGATTTTTCCGAATGTCACTTGCATCTTTGTGCGGCTTTCCGTCGATATTTGAATGAACCGGTATTAGAGGAGAATTAAAATTTGTATTTTTTAATGCGTTTTTCAAAACTTCTTCTGCAGGTTTCATGAGTAGTGTGTGGAAAGCACCACTAACAGGAAGATATTTTAATTTCTTTATTCCAAAATCAGAAGCATTTAATTCTATAAATTTCAAAGCCTGAAGGATAAATAGAAAAATTAATCAATAAAAAAAAAAAATATTCAATTAATTTAAATAAATGACTAATGTTTTAACCTCCATATTTCCGGCGATAACTTTACACTCTGGGTAAAGATAATTAGCAACTGTACAAACGGGATCTTCAATTCCTTGGCGTTTACACCACTGTTCAGCAGCTTTACATGCAAATTTAATTTTGGCATCAGGATGAAAAAACACTGTCATCATTCCACTGGAAATCTGTTCGGATGCTTCCTGCATCGCTTGACCTCTGATTTTTACTAATCTAATAGCTAAAGAAAAATTAGTATTATAATTTAAAAGATACAGATCTTGGAATATATGTTGTATACAGATTTCTAATTAAATGATATAAAAAATAGCATCTACAATAGTCAACAGTATTGAAAGAAAGATTGAGGAAAATGGGCATTTAGCATAAAATTAGCATAGACAAAATTAAATATAGTGCAATTGCAAAGTCCCTCTGCAATTGTCACTACTACTCTGATGTCATAACAGTTTAATTTAATTTTTGACACATGGTCTGTCTGTGACATCATTACTTCATTCCTGGAAGCTCCTCCTATTTCCCTGCCCACTGCAGAGGGATTTTATGATCATACTGTATAATGTCTTAACTATACAGTTTCTGACTGCACCCATGTATCCAGAAATATAAAAAGAGCTTTAACATTTCACATGTCTTATGTAGATGGTTTCAGGGAATTGTACTACATATATAGATTATTTTCTATGCATCTACGTTTATTATTTCAGGGAAATTACATAAATGAAAATTATAACAAATTTATTTTTAGTGTCTGCTATTTAAATATTTATTTAAAATAATAGACTATACTTAGCCGAAGTAAGTCTCATTCAGTATGTACTGTAGAGACATTTTAATGTTGGTGCTTTAAGCTTAGGTTGTGGATGACATACTATTTTGGATTTAAAATTATATTGATATAATATAAATGCATCATTTGTGAAAAATTAGTGAATAATAGAAACATAACTAAACGATTGCCTAAATAATTGGGCTATAACTCTACTAATTTAATGATTAATACTAACGGTAATTTGCTACTAGAGAAGATGGCACCTAACGTCTACCTCTAGTAACAAATTACTTAGTATTAATAATTAAATTAAAGGAGTTATAGCCTGATTATGTTTCTATCTACATATTGGGTTTAGCCATGTTTTATATACTTAGTGAATAATAAGTTTTATGTTAAACAATTATAATAGAAATCAATGTTTATACAATTATTTTATGTTCATTATAAAGTGTTTTAATGTACTTGGAAAATGTTGACAGGCTTACTTAATAGTTACATTGAAATCTAGTAGTAGTATTTACTGAAAAATTACCTTTGTTGTTGGGATCCCTGGCTATATTCCAATTAAATAATTCTTTAAAATTCCATAATCCTGTGTCTGCAGATGTATAGGAACACTCCCAGTAATTCAGTGTTCCAAAACTTAGTTTAATATATTTATTTTGGTTGATTACACACACAAATATTATTAAAGTAAGTTTTGAATCATTGAATTACATTCCTATACACTTGGAGGTTCAGGATTACAGAATTTTCAAAAATATCTAATAAAAAAATTAACTTTTAATGCAATGAAATATGAAATGCTCAGGTTCAGTTTTAATGAGTTTACAGATAAAAGCTGTGTGTATAGTTACATAAATATTTTACAAATCATCAAGACTCCTGTCATTAAATAACTTGAAGAATAAAAGCTGTTTTAAATCATGCAATTATCTGATTTATATTGTATATTGGGAAAAAATGTATTACAAATATTAAATATATATTTTATCATTTATATATTATGTTTATACATCATTACAGAATTCAGAAAATATATGATAAAACGTAGAGGAATGTTTAAAGATCCACAGAATTTATAGTGACTCAAGATGACAATACAAAAACACTTTGTTGCAACACCAACTGTTGCAGCCATTCAACTTAAAGCTTTTATCTTGGTGTATATATATATTTGCACAGTATAACAAACCTAAAAGTATAAATTACATAGTAATAAAATACAAATTGACCATAGCATATAAACAAAATGCTATTGTATTCATACTTAGAAACAACAAAAGCAAAGATCCTCATAATAGTTATGAACTTTCAGGAGTCTATTCTATACCAATTTCAAACAACAGAGTGGGGAGCAACTAAAATACATCAAGGCAATGTCACAGCTACTACAACACCTACAGGAACATTATCTGTCAATCACAAAAGTGCAACCTACAACTGCATTGGTCACTTATGCATCCAGCATTGAGGTACAGGACATATAGACAAAATTAATACATTATTTGAGACAACCTTCCAATCTTAGATATATAGAAAAGTGGAAATATTCAAGATCAAAAGAAATAACTTGGCCATTAATTATAGGTGCAATGATACCCCATCAATGGCCTGGAGAGCCCTATATGAAATCCAATAAAAATAATGGGGACTTTGTCTGGTTGGGCATTTGATACAACATTTTTCAGTCTTTTTAAAAAAAAACTTTTTAAACTTTACATTTGATAAAACATTATATTTGAATATATTTATAAACCTGAATTTTGTTTAAGACAATCGAGAACGTTCGTTTTTACATTAAAGTTTAAGATTTTAAACTGCTGGATTTTTTGTGTTTAAGAAGACGTCCAGTTAGGTGAGGTAATAAATCTACTTAATTCATTATCTTAATTTATTCCATAACTAAATCAGTTGTTGCACTGCAAAAATCATTCATGGAAATCAATAAAAACAGATGAATTAAAAGATCTTGGAATTTAAATTGTGATAGAAATTCAAAATAAATAAAAATTACATTAATTCGAATATGTTATTTTTCACTTTAAAACTGATATAAAGAAAATTTTGTTTAAAATATATGTAATTATTAATAATTTTATGGAAGATTGAAGTTTAATTAAAATCTAGAATCTACTAACCATCTTCAAATGATAATGCTCCAGCAAATACTAAAGCAGCATACTCTCCAACACTGAAACCAGCAGTAGCCACACACTGTTCTATAGCCTGAAAATGTTTGAAATATATATTAAAGTTTTAAAAATGTATCAAAATTTCTCAGAGAATATATAATCAGTTAAAATATAATATTTTGAAGAAAATAAGAATGCTGTAAAACATTTATAAATTTTTAAAATTTGTTATAATAACATATTTGATCCATTTAAATATTCTATATTATATAAAAGAAAAAACAAATTACAAAAATTGTATATACACAATTACCTCTGGATTTTCTTCTTTTAACCTTTCTACGGCAGCTAACGATGTAACAACAACTGCCAACTGACAATGAAGTGTCTTGTCTAATTCTTCTTTTGGTCCGGTAAGACATAATTGCAAAAGGTCATAACCTGCAATTTGACTGGCAATTTCATACATCTCTTTCACATTTTTATACTCCAATAATTGTTTTCCCATTCCAACATATTGTGAACCCTGGAGAAAAATTATTTTAATTAATTGCTCATAAGTTCTTATATGCTTAATTAAATATATTAGAAATACTTTATAATTATATATATATTATATTATTTCTAAGTTACTAATTACAAATATTGTAAAAAATAACTATCCTCAAATTATTAGTTTTATTTTTCCAAGATAGCTAAACAATTTACTATAGTTACAGACATTTGTATGTATTAATTATAATAAATTTCTTATATTCTTATAACTAAAATTATAAACATTAATTATATTTGCCAGTCCAATAGTCAAGGTGGCATAGATGGCAGTTTATCACTACAGACCATGGATCAGATCTGAATGATCAAAAACTGTAGGAATTTTTTGGGAAGTGGTCTATCCCAAATATATTGACCTGTCCCTCATCATTTAATCATCCCATTGTTGGCCTGGCCATGATGGTCCCAAATAAAGAATTAAGAATTTCTTACTGCAAAAAGCATCTGGATATATATATATATATATATATATATATATGTTATGGACCAAGTGATTAATAGGGCATTATTCATAATGACAAACAGTTATAAGGAATTCACATACACACTAAGGTTTTATATTAGTTATGTCATTATTCATATTGTCCAGGCATTATGAATAATGCACTATTAATCACTTGGTCCATAGCATATATACAGGGTGTCTGTAAAGTCTATGTGCAATTTATAAAGTTTATAACTTTATTAGTATTTGTGATAGGAAAAAATCTGTAAAAAGTACTAGAAAGCTTCATGTACCTAGTTTTAAGGAAAATTATTTAGTAACAAATGTTTTTAGAGATTGAAAAAGGTGGACCATTTTCTTGGCCTCCATGACTTGACTCCATTAGATTTTTTTTTATGGGGACATGTGAAAACAATAGTGTATGCGACCAAACCTTGATCATTAGAAGACTTGAAAGCTAAAATAAGTAATGTGATTTCAGGCATTACTGTAAATCAATTGGCAAATGTTTTTAGAGAACTACAAAATTATATTACCCTTTGTATTACTAATGATGGTGGACATGTGGAAACTTAATAAAGTACAATAAAACATTTTAATTAAATTTCTTATGACTGCTGTTATATATATGTCGTAAAGTCTTTGCAAATCCGCACTTAAAATGTAAATTTTAATATTGGCGGTAGACTATCACACAGCTTTAGCCAATGATTTCACTTTATTCTATTACTATAGATGCATTTCGGTCCTTTTCTAAAAAAGGTCCCTCTTCAGTACTATAAAATACAAAAGTTTACATAAACTTNTAAGTATAATTGTTAGATCTAATATAGTGTAAAATTTGTTACAGCAAGATATAAATAAAAATAATTTAGTGCACTCAAGATGAAAGTGCTGAAGGGATGTATAAATAAAACTGTGTACTCAAATGGTATTGTAATACTAAAATATTTATTGTTATGTTAAATATTTACTTGCAAAAAAAGTTTATGTAAACTTTTGTATTTTATAGTACTGAAGAGGGACCTTTTTTAGAAAAGGACCGAAATGCATCTATAGTAATAGAATAAAGTGAAATCATTGGCTAAAGCTGTGTGATAGTCTACCGCCAATATTAAAATTTACATTTTAAGTGCGGATTTGCAAAGACTTTACGACATACATACAATAAAACAATAAAAAAATACAGATTTTCTTATTTCCAATACATTCTACATAATTTCTCTATATACAAATATTAATAAAGTTATAAATGTTTTAAACTGCACACAGACTTTGGTCACCCTGTATATATATATACAGTAAGACACCCGCTTAATGTTGCCTTACTTAACGCTGATTTGATATAACGCCGTCTGCTCAAAGCCTAAAAAAAAGAAAAAAAAAAAAAAGCTCAAAATTTACGCTGATTTGAATTATTGCAGCATTTTATTGATTTGTATCAATAAACACAATTGGGGTAAACACAAACTAATCAGAAAAAGATGGCAAAAAGGCATACTTTTTTAAATCTATGTTTGTTTGGAGCAATTTTTGAAAAAATATAACATCATGGATGCTATGGGCAATATTGGCTTGGCTTGACAAGAATTAACTGATAAATGCACGGAGGAAGTGTGGAAGAAGTTATGGCTGAAGGTATCCAAGAATTCTTGACGAGAATCAACAACGACCTTCAAGAACTGGCAGAACAAGGAATCCCTGTAGAACTGGAAAATAGTGATTCTGAAAATGAAGAACCCAAAAAATTTCTCTACAGATTTCCTTAGTAAAAGTTTGGTAACAATAACCAAAATTATTGATCAAATTGTAGTGAATGATCTAGATTTTGAAAGGCGTGCAAAAGCAAAACAAGGCATTTTTGATGCGATCTTCTACTACCAACATTTGCTTAGGAAAGAAAAAATTGGCAAATGAAATTTCACAACATTTGCAATAAATGCAAAAGAACAAGAATTTCAGAAAAGTCAGGATCTTCATCATAAAAACTGAACTAATTAATATATTATTATACATTTCTGTGTGCATATGTTTGTGCATTATTTAACATATATTATTATACAAATTAATATAAATATAACTTAAAATTAAAGTAAAATTTTTTAATTTTCAGTTGTGTATTTCCCTATCCCTATTTACTCTATGTTAAAATGTCCTCATTTAACACTGTTTCGTTTAACGCTTTGTCATCTAGGAACGCATCCCCCACATTAAGCAGGGTCTTTACTGTATACAGGGAATCCTTAGTACAAAATTCAGGAGACAAAATATTTGTGATTTCGAATTATCCAAGATTTACATATTTTTGTATAATATACCAAATGTAATTTAATGTAATATTATGCAAGTAGAACACTATTTTCATTAATCAATAATTAATAACAATAAATAAACTTGTCTGTGAGACCCACAAACAGCACTTGTCTGTGAGAACCTGACAGATCACCATATAGGTTTTATAAAAAGTAGTATAGAATTCTCAAAATGTAGCCCAAATTATTTTTAAAGTGGCCCAAAAAGTAGTAGCCTAGAGCCCTACAAATATCTCAATCTTGCAATCCTGAAACCCAGCCATATTTTATGAAATGAGAGAAAAAAGGGTAGTCCATATATAAGATGACATCCAAAAATGTGTTACTGTAAAAGCAAAGTCATATTGACCATATTAGAATTGTTATTGGTCTATTGTTCTCTTATGAAGGCACTTCAATCTAAACAAATGAGTATGCATATCTCAGTTTACACAAAATTTTCACTTCAAATTAATTACAAAGTAGCCATATTTTGAACTAACCAAATTCCTTAACATGTAAATCTCTATATCCCTGGCCAGGACAAAAGTACAGTTATGAACTGACAGGAATTTGAATTAATGAGGATTTCCTGTATATATGTAAAGGTAAAGAGGTAAACCACCAAAACAATAACAGCTTAGTGCCCAAAAACTTATTAGATAACTAGAACAAAAGAAGAACGGTTCTTTTACCTTGACCAGTGGATAAAACTTTTGAGAAGACAAGATCAAATGAGTGCAAGTTTAATGACAGAATTGAATGACTAGAAAAAACCTTTACAAGCTGACAGGATGCAAACCTGTGAAAGGATACCCATTGGATATTAAGCTCCAGAACTCAGACTGCCAAGGATTTCATGAACTTAATAAATAGTATTATAGAAATACAAGAACTAAAAATGATATTAGAAGACAAGTATGCAGAAATTAACTCAAAATAATTTACATTTTTTCTAGAAAAACAAGAAATAAAATTAACATTTTATATCTTCCAATTATCCAGCAAGTAATGGCTTATGTGAAAGGATTAACCAAACTATCGTAACCAGGAAGTGATGTAAGATGAATGAAAGTAGGGAGGATCAGTTGTTGGAGTAAATTTTTAAAAACAATAACCAAGAATACAACTCTCCTCACCCAGTAATGGGTTTTCACCAAATATGTCATGTTCAGCATTCCACCTTTTCCCCAAATCATACCAAATGCTCACCCTCCAGTAGAAAAAGCTAGAAAATTGGCTTACAAAAGTACTCAAAGTAAGCAGGAAGCAAATAAGAGTTATTTTGATATCACACACCAGAACATAATGTTAAATGTGGGGACATTGTCTTAGTTGAAAATAAAAATGCAATCAAGCAAAAAATATTATAACTCCTGAAGTTTGGCCCATATAAAGTAATAAGACGAGTATCAAATGTCTTATATGAAATAGAATGGGAGAAAAAAGGAAAACTATCAGATGTCATCCATGTATTTAAGTTATATTTATATAACATCCCACTCTTGGATTTACAAAGTGGGAGGATGTAAAAGGTAAACAAGTAAAGTACAAAACAGAAGAATGGCTCAATGTGCCTCAAAACTGGCTTGATGACTAGAACAAAAGAATACATTTGGGTAAAAAAAGAAATGTTCTTGTACAAATAGAACTTTCAAGAAGACAAGGTGAAAAGATTGCAAGTTTAACAATGGAAGTGAACTGAAAAAACCTATATATATATAGGAATAACATATATAGATCATTTGAATATGTCTAAGTATCTATGCCTAAATCATGTTACAGATGTAAGCAATCTAAATTGTTCAGAATCATCTAACTTCAGTTTTGGGATTTAGCATAATAAATTTAACATAATTTAGATTCTTCTGAAAAAAAATCTGTTTAAACTGCTTGATATAATTGCTGATAAATATCATCAATTCTTGATAACATGTTCATATTTTTTCCAATAAGAAAACAGCATCTTTCTCAAACGATATTTTGTCAGGTGAAATATTTGTTTAACAATTTAACAAAGTAAAATTTACTTGTCCTGGAAACAGAACAACACTAGTAGTTCTAGGATCCACTTTCGGCCTTATAGAATGGACAGCCTGATCCCGACGTGGATCTGCGTTGACAGGATACACAGGAGTACTCCAAACATCATTTTCACTTTGCAAATCGTCTTTGAATTCTGCAGCATTTTCTAACAATTCCTTGACACTTCGACTTCCAAGTTCGATTTCGCTCTTAGGTTTATTGTTATTACACAGGTAAAATATTCTAGAATAGTTGATACGTCGAATTTGATTCGTTCTTAGATTAAAACACGTAACGAATTTACGGTATTTGCAAGTCAATAGAGAACGGGCAAATAAACAAACTTTCATCTTATTCAACCACATGTTCATACTTCGTATCTAAACACATGGTTCGAGAAAGTGTTGCCAGCTATTATTTTCTACAAAAATATAAATTACACGTATGGATGAGTTGTTACATTTATTTTAAAAAATTTATATTATTTAATAATTAAAATAAAAATGTAAATAAATTAATTAATATTAAAAATTATCAATAACATATGCAGGGTCTTTTGGAGGAGTCAAGCGATATAGCAACGATGTCATGTTTCGCATCGTGCGTTTCACCTCTTCCAGAACATAATTATAATAACTAGTGTTGTAACGAATAGTATATTCGGCCTCAGGCCGAATACCGAATATTCGGCCAGGAGCGTGGCCGAATAGCCGAATATTCGGCCAAACTATTCGGCTCGATTATCGAACGTACGGAAATTGGAGCGCAAACCGCATTATGGCAATGACCCCGCTCTCTGTTGGCCCGCTGTCACTACGCTTCGCCAATCGAGTTAATTCTTGACAATTGAAGCAGTAGTATGTGATAAGTAATGATATCAAATGTGGATAACAATGAAATGTCCTACACGTGTAAATAACGGAGAAAGAACAGAGAAGAACCGCGAAGTGAAAATGTGAAAATAAATATGAAATTGAGTCGATAACATAATCGAACGAGTCGAAGTAGCTTATTGTCGCGAAATTCGCGGCCGTCAATGCTAAACAATTGTTGTCATAGACTTCGGAAAGCTAAATGCTTGTAATGAAAGTCACTTAGCGTGCACGGGCGAAAGCCTGGGGCCGTTCGGGCTATCAAGCTGTCTCGAATCTGTGAAATCATAACTGTGACTTATATCGACGTCCTATCTGTCTCTTTTCTCCGTTATCACCAGGCTGAGTCACGTAATTGTAAAATGGGAACTCTACGACGGAAAAGTGACGAATCGAAAGTATCGTGAGCGCGTATTATGATGTATGCACAGGCATACATGGATTAGAGCGATAGAGGAAAGAGAAAGGGAAGAGCAAAGACGAGCGCTTAAAAAGAAGGATAGGCAGGGTCAGACCCTCAGATGTGCGAGGATTCTCCAACGATAGACGTGTACGTGTGCTGATCTTTGTAATTATAAATTGTGAATACATGTGACTAATATTATTTTCTTTTTTATTTTGTGCATGTTACAAGTTATAAATAAATATAAACAAACAACACTAACTCTATAACATTAACTCTAAATACCAAAATGATTAATTTACTATGTTTTTGTTATTTATTACTCCTGTTTTTAGGTATTCGGTATTCGGCCGAATAGTGATTAAATATTCGGTATTCGGCCGAATAGTGAAAAATAGGCCGAATAAGCCGAATACCGAATAGTAACCGAATATTCGTTACATCACTAATAATAACTATAAATTTAAATACATCGCTTTTAATTATAGATATTTAATGTGTTTTTGTGTGAAATTTAATCCTTATCTTTTATCGAGGAGTCGCGTTGGCGAAGCCTCTTCTATGAGGCTTGCAGAATTGCTTTCGTTCTTGAAACTCGTTCCATCGATTTCGATTAAACTCCGCCATTTTCTATTAATTTAAACGATGAATCAAAACATGTAATAAAAGATAGGGTTTGCCACTGTCTTTTCAAGATACGGTTGGGTCAAAGTAACGATGTTCGTGTTGCCCGACGCGGTCGAGAGTACCTTGTGGAATTTGGGTGACAAAAATAAAAAAAGAAAGCATTGTGCGTGCCTAAGAAAAATGAGCGCAAAAAACAAACATAACAAGTACAGAGCAATCGACGGCCATTGCTCAGTGGCGTAGCGTAGTGGGGCGGCAGGGGCGGCCGCCCCGGGCGGCACTTTTAGGGGCGGCAAAATTTTGCAATAAATAATAATAATATCTTGTAAAAATTTGAACCATTTCATTTTATATTTTTGTCGCACCTACGATTCGAACCGATTGAAATGAGCACGGAATTTTTCATTACTTATGACAAAATTGAATTTTAGTCTTTTAAATTGAGATACCTAAATAAGGAGGCGGTAGTGTTACCACCCGTCCGGTTTTCACCCGGATAGTCCGGGAATCAACTCACTGTCCGGGTGAACTATTAATTTTTTCCGGGGATATCGTGCCCAACCTATCTCGACCTTTTTTTCCATGTTCGATTCGTATTCGTACATGTCTCCAATATCCAATAGAGCTAAGTCATCTGTAGCTGATTTTCTTAATTTAGGTTACTTACGTTACTCCTATCCAAGTCTCCCTAACCCCTAGTAACTGTTACTGGTTTAGAACCGGCATACACTGCAAGTTATTCTTCGCGATGCAAAATGACATTGCACATGCGTCAGGAACTTCTGTTCGAACAAACCTCACCTGACATNTCAATCGGTCCGAGTCGTAGGTGGACGAAAATATGAAATGAAATGGTTCAAATTCTTACAAGCTGCTATTATTATTTATTATTGTGATATTGTGCCGCCCGGGGTGGGCCGCCCCCACTACGCTATGCTACTGACATTCCTGGCCCCGCATGAGCATTACCAGGAGATAAACAATACAAATACGTTACAATATATATTCGAAGAGAAAATTAAATAACATTAAGTTGTAGTAATGGTAAATAAAAAAATAAAAATAAATAGATAAAATTGTTGAGGAACATTGATAGGACAATCACAATTTAACTATTAACATTTACATAGATATAGAGTTATTATAAATTTTCGTGATTAATATATATTTAATTAATAAATATCTTGGTGATTGAGTACTTATAGATTAAGAAGATGAACAGAAATAACTGTTTCAGGTCTCAAGAACATAATTCTCAGCCTAAGTAGTTAGAACTTGGATTGACGTATGTTTTTGCCGCTTCAAGTAGGAATGAAGTTGGGCAACAACACATTTCTTAAGCAGGGTATCTTGAGCAGAGTATTATTAAAAAACAAATTATAGGTAATACATCATCTCTGTAGCGCAGGATGATTAACCTCACCTGCCGTCCGGGTCAGCAATTTTGAAAAGGTGGCAATACTAGGGAGCGGCGAAATTTCCTCCGCCCCGGGCGGCTGACATCCAAGCTACGTTACTGCCATTACTTTGTTCTTCGATCACCTCTCCGTGTCGGCAAATGCAAGGATCGTTTCTGCTGTGCCTGATAGCTGCAAGTGATCGACGCATGATCTATTAGTAGTATATAAATAGCGGTGATTTTGAAAAGCTCCAAAGAAATTTGTGGAGTTGTTAAAGATAAATGTGAGGTCAGCCGATTGGGGTGCGGTGTTTTCGACAGCCGAGCGGTCAATTCTGTCTTCTGGGCGCAGAATGACTCACCGAGACAGGTTTACCATATAAAACCGTTTAATAATATACATAAATTGTTCTTACAATAATTCAATAAGTCAGGTGAAAGCCTATCCAACGATGGGTTACTATAACAGTTCCAATAAAAACGGAAAAGTTCGACTTCGGTCGGTCCTTGGGTATTTTTCGGCACGCTGGACGGGGAGAACGATGGCCCCGGAGCACGCACCAGCGCTTGTAGAGATGTCCTCGGTTGACGAGTCGAACCTCGGCGATTCTGGACGTGACAGGTTGGTGAAACCAGCTCCTAGGGCGTCGAAAGAGCCTACGTTGTCTCTCTGTGTTGTGAGCACCAAATCCCAGCAGGTGAGCACTACGCACCAAAACTCAAGACCTCGTAAAGTTCCCGAAAACGCGGTTTTATCGATTTTTCCACCACCGTCGCCACTCTATTGGTCTCTCTTCGTCACATGGTGACAACTCGAAACCAAACGAAGGGCGCCGGAGAAGTCAACGTCGCGTCGGAACACGACTCCTCTCCAACTCTATCTATTGTTTAAAATCTTTTAACAAGACAAAAGGTTCACTGTTTAAATCCAATCTTTAAGTTCGCTCTTTCGCGCTACGAAATTTGACTCATTCAAATTTAAACGGATCCCGTTTGGGTCCTCACAATAAAAGCCAAAGAAATAGAGAAAATCTATGAAAACGTTAAACCCATGGATCCGTTAATACGTTGTGAGCAAAAAAAATTTTGTAAATAACAATATAATATATTGTTATTTTCAAAATTTCAAAAGTCAAAAGTCAGATATAAAATTACTAATTATTAGTAATTTTATATCTGACTTGTGAGTCAAGTTACTTCTCCACTTCTATGATTAAAATACCACAAAAGTTATGAAGTGAAAGATATTTAATTAATGTGAAATCATTTTTTATACATGTGAAGTGATAATATTCTTTCGTGAAAATAGAATTATTATGTAGAAAAAGCTTTCTTGAGAAAAGCAAATTGTTTTCTTCTTCTTCTTCTTTTGTTTCTAAATATAGAATGTCAAGCTTTTTCTCAGACTCAGCTTTTTAAGTATTTCTTTACTGTTAGTCAAAGAATATAGTTTGCATTTTTATGAATAAAAATTTGACAGTTTCAACTGCTGAAACGGAGGGGGTGTAAAGTACAGTATAAAATATAAGTAATTTAAAGTTACTAAGTTGTATAATATACAACTTAGTAACTTTAAATTACTTATATTCTCTGACTAACATTAAAGAAAAATTGAAAAAAATAAAAAGAATTAAAGAAACAGAAATTTCCTGCTTTTGGCCTTACTGAATCCTTAATGGAGATTTCACTGTATTATGATTTCTTGTTTACAGATCTGACATAAGTTTCGAATTGTATAAGTTCGTAGCCAGAAAAGATTTCCAGAAGCAGTTTTAGAGTGAGAATATATCAACTTTTAAGTCGCCTTTTATTTTACTATATTCGTAATTCCACTTTCTACTCTTACGAGTTAGAGCATTCTGTTATAAACATTAAGTCTAAATGAAATGTAAATATCTAACAAGATTATGGGCTAATATTTCAGTTTATATTCTTGGTTAAGTAAAGATTAAATCTATAGGACGTCCATTATTGTAATGAAATGTTGATTTCTACATTACAAACACGAGTCGGGGTCCGTGAGGTACCGCTCACTGTACAGGATGGCAATTTGTTATTAGAGAGGTTGCGGCCGACGTATACGTGTACGTCTGACGCGAAAACGTGTACGTCGGAAGTTTTCCTAAAGGCCTAGAAGTTTGGCAATGGTGTTTGGGACGTCGAGCATGATTCCACTGACTATCCAAACACCATAATCAAACTTTTAGACTTATAGGAAAGCGGCGCTGAACGTCCGACATACACGTTTACGCGTCCGACGTACACGTATACGTCGGCCGCAACCTCTCTATTATTTGTAAGAAGACGGCAAGATTGTAAAATCCTCATGACATCAGTTAGAATAAACAAGAATATCGCATCCTAACTCGCGATAAAATCTAATTATACTGTATTCTATATTTCGAATGGAAGGGATCGAGTGGTAACGCGGAATGGAGGAGGGTCGTGCCGATTCGGAAATGGCGATAGGCTTGACTAATAAAATAACGAACTATTTATTTATATAATGTCTGGAGTAACATACGAGTAGATATTAAATGATGACAAGTTATGCAAGTTTTCTAAAATATACAGTGCAACGGATCTAAACCTACTGGAAGATTTCTAATCCAATTACCGAATGAGAGAGTTTACAAACCTTTTATTACTTGGGGACTTAATTAGAGAATCTTTATCTTTCTTTTTCATTCTTCATTCAGAGAATATGTATTATATTTTCGATTGAGGTGGAAACTTCCTCAATGGGACTACGACTTTAGGCCTTAGATGGCTAGTAGCATGTTAACTATGACTAAAAGCAAATTAGAGAATTAAATTAGAATAAAATATAAGCAAATTAAAATAAGAAATTAAGGACAATCGGATTTGTTCACGATTTCTAAGACATCGTGTATTTGTAAATTTAAATAGTAAAGTCGCCCGGAAAAAAATTCTATTCTATGTATATTCTATGAATATTCTGTGTGTTAATCTATCAAATATGCCTCTTTCTAAAATAAGTTAAAGAAAAAAACACGTGGTTCCTTTAATAATTACCGCGTGGGCGATCTGCCAAGAGGGATGCCTCTGGGGAAACTTTATATGGTAAACTGAGCTTATTTGGGAATTTAAAAAACTTTTTGTGAAAAACTTGACATTTCACGTGAAAAACTTTTTCACATTAACCAGCCCGCTGATGAGGTTCGAAACCCACGACCAGTGTGTTCGGTGGTTTTTATCTACGAATGTCTAAAATTTTATTTTGACATTGTACGCGTAAAGCTAAAATTTACATTAAATAACTAATAGCTTCATTTCTTCTTTACGTGTGGTAATTAAATTATGAAATCAAACAACCATTTATTTATTTGTTAACATGTAACATTTATTTGGTTTCTTAAAAATTAAAGTTTTTTGGTGAAGACATTATTGTTATTTTTAAAAAGTATTCACAACAAAATATTCATTACGAGTTTCATAGTGAATATTATGGATGTAATAGTATTGCAATGTCTGCTCTTTCTATGGACTGAAGAGTTATGGCAAGATTGCCAACAGTGGCTAAATCTGGACGCCTTTCTTTCCATAAAATCAGCATCTGTACGATAGTCTCCTCCAGATTATCTTTGTTATCATTTTGCAGTATTTTTAATTCTCCTTCCGTGAATACATTTTCTATAACAGAAATATTAAATATTTCGTATTTTAAGGAAGAAAGTAACAAAGATGTAATAATATTTTGTTCTTCAATAATAAAATTACGTTTCTAATTATCATAAATATTGTCGATTACGTATCAGACTTACTTGGAGGCAGAAAACGCGCCAATTTCTTCCATTTATCGGATATTCTCTTTGCAACTACGTAAAATTCGTCTACCTCTATTTTTCGCTCAGATTCTGCAAAAATAATAAATAAATAATAGTATTTTCATGTTTTAAATCAAATGTTTCATGTATTTCAAATAGATTGTGGATTGATGGGACAAGGCAATGCGCCTGCCAATAACGGAGTGGATAAAACCAGCGGACACTGGTAGGTGATTGTGTGTTCGCCGTAGTTTGCCGGGTTTTCTTCACTTTAATGGCACCTAAGTAGGGTCCAGTTTCTCTTAGAAAGTTCTCTTGAGTGGCACCCCCTCGACAAATCGCTCATGTGTCGCGTTGTCGAATACAAATAAACCAAAACCAATAAGACATCGTAACACATGACGATCCTCAATGCCTCCCAGGAGGACTTTCTACGGAAAACTGGCATAATTAAATTTCGCATATTGCAAATGAAAAGATGAATAAGGAGCAATCATTTATTGTGACGGGATGCAATTTATAATTATCTTTAAAAAAGTTCACATAATTTCCAGTCTAATTTGGAAGTTCGTATATCGGGACCTTCGGTCTTTAAGCTTTCTATGTATGGTCTCGATTTTCATCTATATAACTCCGTTCCCGAGATTAATTAAGGACAGTCATACAATAGTGGGAATGTACAGATCTGTAATTTGAAAATTGCAACCCAAAAATTCCAATCATTACTTACTGATCAATTCATCTGGAAGAGATATTAGGGCTTCGTTATCATCATCATCATCTTCAACTTCTTCACTTCTCTGTCTATTATAATTGCGTAGAATGTTATTAATCTCTGACCAGTAATATCTGTTTCCAATTTGAAAATTACTCGAGTTTTCAATGTAAGTTACTCCTGAAAATAGAAAGAACTGATTAGAAGTTAATTATCACTTTAGGACTGACGATTTTTGTGTGTTGTGTTTCTGTGAATTGACCTTTGATTTATTTAAAAATTGTTATTTATTTTAAAAAATGGCGGAAAAATCTTTTTTGTCGAGAAAAAATTCGATTAAAATTGTAAAATTTTGATCTTAAAATTTTGTCAATAAATGAAACTTAGAGTGTGTTCCAGCACTTACAAGAGGACGACAGTCATAAGAAATACGGGGCAGACATGCTTGAAAAGATTAATTTTCAACATTTCAAAGTTTTCAGTTGTAGTATCGACCTGGTTGTTTCAGACTTCAGTTTGCTTAAGCCGTTGAAAAGTCATTTCTCTAATAAAAGATTTGATAACGAAGAGGAAGTTCAAGAGCAATAGTTTAGAAAACCTTCTTGATGGCTGGGAATATTGTCTCAACATTAGTGGTGATTACGTTAGAAAGCAGATTACAATGTGTGCTTTTACCTGTTGCATGTTTCATTTCTGTAAATAAAACTGCGTTTATGCGCGGAGGCGGATCTTCATAGGGACTAATAGGAATTAAACCCTGGGCATTCAAGTGTCAAGGGCCCACAAAAATAGACGTATTATTATAAATTTTTAATACTTTTTCATTAACAATCAGCACTTATAGTAAAAAATAGTTAGTATGTTTTTTAAAACTCTTTCTGCCCTGTGGGCACTAAGAGGGCCTCTTATAGCAGGACCATTATGGGTTCGGCAAGGCCCAGAATAGGGCGACCGGGTGGTGAGGAACGACATATCCGAACGAACCCCGAAAAATTCCTGGGGATTCCTTGACCTGTCCGGATTCGATCTCGGGTTAATATGTTAGGTTAGGTTTGGTAAAAATGGTAAAATGGGGCCCCATCGGACTTTAATAAGCCCTAGGTCCCGAAAAACCTAGATTTGCTCCTGTTTATGCGATTCACAAATGTGTCTTACTTCTTGGTAACTGAACATTCATCGTAAAGTACTGTACAAATTCTTTAGTATATAAAAACAGTGTGTTACCGTTAGATTACTTTACCAACGAGTTCTTGGTCATCTTTTATTGACAACTAACTAAAACAGTACAATTTTTGAGCCACTTTTGAACCCTCTCTTCCTGTTGTGCACAATGAGATACTTTTTACTACTACCTCTTCCTTAAACTGTAAACGTAACTGAAGAACAGCCCCTTTTATCAGATACTATATCAGTTTTACTTACCAGGACTCTTCTTTTCTTCCATGTTTTTAATTTTTGATTTCGATTCCAAGGAAAATAATCACTGACAAATAACAAATTTCAATGTTGAATCTGTAAAGTATTTATATTATTTAAGAATAATTTAAACGAAATCATGCATTTATTAATAAAATAATATATAGCAGAAATAATTATAAATTTATTATCATTATTCAAGTATTCAAGTATATGCCAAAGTTTATGGAGAAAAGGAGGATTCTTTTGTATCTGACGATTACTAACAAGGCAGAAAACCTAAAATTCCCCTGAAGCAAAATGTCTGAAGTCAGCACTATTCATGGGACTCTTAATTCAAATTGCCCAAACCCCACAAAGTTATAACGCACCACTGAGTATATAACACTGGGGAAAGTAAAAACGATGCGAAAAATGTTCTTTTCGATACATCGTTGGTGGAAGAAGGAACAGATTAGAATTTGCAAAGCTCTGTCAAATCAATTTGTCAAGAAAGAAGAGTGCCGTTGCAGGATATAATAGTACCGTTACCACTTTATTGCAGCACAGTGATAACTGTGCTGCAATAATCAGATAACAAAACTGGGCTCCTTACATTATTAAAGCAAGAATTTTACATAAATTTTTTCTATTTATTGCATTTACCATTCTCTTGTCTTTTGCTGTACAAGAATTCCGTTATATCTCGAATCATTTCTAAAAAATATTATATAATACAGGTATACCTCGCCTTACGTCGGTAATTGCTTCCAGGAGAGGCGACGTAAGTTTACTTGTCTCCGAATCAAGTTGTCACTAGGTTAAAGCATAAATTACCATTTCTACTTCTGTATTTTATTTATTAATGCATTTTCAATAATATATGGTTAATAAGGATCTATTTTAAGCTTACAAACAAATAAATTTTACTTTTTATTATAGTACAGAATAAAGTAATCTAAATTTACGAATGCATGTAATGTAAATACAGTACATACTTGTAAATGTATATATTTTAATATGATTTTATGTTCTTTAAACGCTTTTCTAGTGATATTACGACTTCAATATTTGTGTCGGACAGACGTAAAGTCGAATAAAATGACTTAAACTTGATTTCTATTTTTCCATATACTTTTTTTGACAAACGACGTATAATCGGGAACGACGTAACTCGAAACGACGTAAGTCGAGGTATACCTGTATTTTTCTCGCAGTATCAAAAGACAAAATGATTTTAAAATTATTCACAAAGTTGTCAATACGAGTCAACATAAAATACTATAATTATCACAAACAAGATGGCTTTCTGGTGAAAATGTAAAAGGAAATGTTCTGATTCAAATATTGAATTTAAATCAGAACATTTCCATCTGCATGTTTTATATTCCACGGTTTTAGTGGAGTATAGTGATATTTTAAGTATATTTATCAAGAAAGACATTACTAACTACAAATTTGTTTGAAATTGAACCAAACGATGTAAGAAATCATCAAGATGTACAGGAAATATTTCATGGTGGAAGAACAATGTCCCTTTTAGAAAATGAGCCTCTTTCAACCAGTAGTGCCCTACGATTTAGAAGGGCAGCTTAAAATTTCTTGTCGACCATTTCAAGCAAATCAAGATGAGATTTTTATTCGACACAAATGGCATTATTGTCAAGCTGAAAGTGCCAGTTCCATTATTAGTGCACGACTTAAGCCTTTCACCATGATCTCTTGGTTGTTCATTTTCCAGCATTAATTGCCGAAAATCAATTTAACCAATAGGATGACGAGTGGTGATCACTTCGTTTAGCAAAAGATTTGGTTTGATTTACAGTATTTGTTTACGGCAAAGTAACAGTTTGGCGATTTGCTGAGGGAGAATATCTCCCAGAAAGACTTTCTATGGGAAATTGGCTTCTGTTTGGGTGTTACAAACCTGAAGAAAACCCGAAAAACTTCAACATAACCAAACTACAGTAGACATCTGTATAAAGCCTGGACTTCACATTACCGGAACCGCGACGTAATCGTAAAAGTTAAAAACTGAAAGCCAAACTGACGAAACGTTCAGTTTCAAAACGTTCAGTTGGACAGAAACAAGACTGAAAGCAGAGTTAAAAATTATTTAACTTTTCCGTTTTCGTTCCGCGCTTCTGTCGTACTCCAACCAATAAAAACGCAAGGATTTGTGACGCGTATTCACGTGCATTTATCACGTGCAGTAGTTTGATTGTCGTAATGGCGGAAAGTGTAGCGAAAACGATGAGGAAACAAATAAATTTGGAATTCTTCATCGAAGAAGTTAAAAAAATAAACATGTCTGTNGAATTGAACGAAAATGAAAATTTGCTTGATAATTCAACTACGCTTGTTGGAGAACAATAAAAACACTACACTCAACAAGCCACCAATAAAACTCAACTGCCTAACCTATAACCAAAGTCTCCTTTTAATTTGTTTTTAAAAAAAAGCGCTTGACAAACTTGCCCCGCATGCCGAAGTTGCCCCGATCTCCCCTATATTCTCGATAACGTTAATTTCTTCTATATTTATCCTGTATTTATCCAGATTTGTCTGTTTAATTCTTAAATAATAGTTAAGTCTGACATAATTTAATATAAATTATAACTTATATTCAATAAGATGTCGAGCGAATAATATAATTAAAATTTATTCGAAATATTTTATCCAAAAAATTAAATTTTTCAATTCGACTGAGATTTATTGCTTTAAAGAAATTATTTTATCAAATTATTGTTTTTATAAACAATAATTTGATAAAATAATTTCTTTAAAAGAAACAATTTTTAATGTTCTTAGAATAAAACAAACGCATTTTAAAAGTTTTGTAGCAAATTTCTAATATTTAATCTAATATCTGCAGAGTTGACATTCACTTGGAAGTAAAGTTTAAATAACTACATTAAATTAAATATTATAATACGAGCGATTTAATTAAACGTTTTATATTTAATTTAAGTTTTAAATTAATTAATGGGAAATATATACTTTATTAATAAAATATATTAATCCGATTAACAAATTTAAGATACAATGAAATACTGTATACAGTATATATAAACAGGGTACAAATACACACCTGGAAATTCAGGGAAAATTAGGGATTTTTCATTAATGTACGAAAAAAGTCGGGAAAAGTCAGGGAATTTGTCAAACATTGTCAAAAGGTCAGGAAAAGTCAAAGAATTTGAACCCTTGGTTGATTTTTTTTTCTTTTGCTGACAATATCATGAGTAAGTGTAGCCGTCTGCAGGCAGCAAGAAGTAATGTGGTGCAATACAACTTATGAAAAGGGAATGCAGAATATTTTCAGGATCCCAAATTTTTCTTAAACATACACAAAATTTCCCCAAAATTTACAAAATACAAAAAATGAAAAATAATTTTAATTTAAATGTTGTTATTTATCGTTTTTCATTTTTATAATTTTGATTGCGTAACCAAACAATTTTAGATTTTTTTCCAGTTTATTATCAATATTTTATAAGGATCAGGAAATCTATTAAGAGATAAATTTAATATAGAGCCTATATAGGGGAGACCGGGGCAACTTCGGCATGCGGGGCAAGTTTGTCAAGCGCTTTTTTTTAAAAACAAATTAAAAGGAGACTTTGGTTAACAATTAAATATTTCAATACAACTTACCCCCTTTGATATCAAACAAGTTAAGATCTCGATAATTACAGCCGTTATTTATATTCACTGTTGTGTATTTTATCAACTGAGAAAACGATTGGATGATTGAAAGCGAAACTACTTTCTGAAAAGTTACGCAACTTCCGTCACAGCTTTGTTTTGTTTCTTTTTTTATGTTACTTCCGATCATCCGTTAATTTACTTTTTAATGTTGACTTAAATAATATTTAATTCATTCTTAAATGGTAAAATAGACCTATTTTCTATTAAATGACGATGAAATTAAGTGTCTTCTATAATCTTTAAAATAATATTTTCAGAATTTTAAATTATTATCGACGTGGAAATCTAAAATATATATATAATNATTTCTGACCAGTAATATCTGTTTCCAATTTGAAAATTACTCGAGTTTTCAATATAAGTTACTCCTGAAAATAGAAAGAACTGATTAGAAGTTAATTATCACTTTAGGACTGACGATTTTTGTGTGTTTCTGTGAATTTACCTTTGATTTATTTAAAAATTGTTATTTATTAAAAAAAATGGCGGAAAAATCTTTTTTGTCGAGAAAAAATTCGATTAAAATTGAAAAATTTTGATCTTAAAATTTTGTCAATAGATGAAGTTTATAGTGTGTTCCAGCACTTACAAGAGGACGACAGTCATAAGAAATACGGGGCAGACATGATTGAAAAGATTAATTTTCAACATTTCAAAGTTTTCAGTTGTAGTATCGACCTGGTTGTTTCAGACTTCCGTTTGCTTAAGCCGTTGAAAAGTCATTTCTCTGGTAAAAGATTTGATAACGAAGAGGAAGTTCAAGAGCAATACTTTAGAAATTCAAAGCGCCCATTTCTACAAGGATGCATACAAAACCTTGTTGATGGCTGGGAATATTGTCTCAACATTAGTGGTGATTATGTTATTTCTAACATAATGTGTGCTTTTACAATCTGCTTTTGCAGATTACAATGTGTGCTTTTACCTGTTGCATGTTTCATTTCTGTAAATAAAACTGCATTTATGCGCGGAGGCGGATCTGCATAGGGACTAATAGGAATTAAACCCCGGGAATTCAAGTGTCAAGGGCCCACAAAAATAGACTTATTATTATAAATTTTTAATACTTTTTCATTAACAATCAGCACTTATAGTAAAAAATAGTTAATATGTTTTTTTAAACTCTTTCTGCCCTGTGGGCACTAAGAGGGCCTCTTATAGCAGGACCATTATGGGTTCGGCAAGGCCCAGAATAGGGCGACCGGGTGGTGAGGAACGACATATCCGAACGAACCCCGAAAAATTCCTGGGGATTCCTTGACCTGTCCGGATTCGATCTCGGGTTAATATGTTAGGTTAGGTTAGGTTTGGTAAAAATGGTAAAATGGGGCCCCATCGGACTTTAATAAGCCCTAGGTCCCGAAAAACCTAGATTTGCTCCTGTTTATGCGATTCACAAATGTGTCTTACTTCTTGGTAACTGAACATTCATCGTAAAGTACTGTACAAATTCTTTAGTATATAAAAACAGTGTGTTACCGTTAGATTACTTTACCAACGAGTTCTTGGTCATCTTTTATTGACAACTAACTAAAACAGTACAATTTTTGAGCCACTTTTGAACCCTCTCTTCCTGTTGTGCACAATGAGATACTTTTTACTACTACCTCTTCCTTAAACTGTAAACGTAACTGAAGAACAGCCCCTTTTATCAGATACTATATCAGTTTTACTTACCAGGACTCTTCTTTTCTTCCATGTTTTTAATTTTTGATTTCGATTCCAAGGAAAATAATCACTGACAAATAACAAATTTCAATGTTGAATCTGTAAAGTATTTATATTATTTAAGAATAATTTAAACGAAATCATGCATTTATTAATAAAATAATATATAGCAGAAATAATTATAAATTTATTATCATTATTCAAGTATTCAAGTATATGCCAAAGTTTATGGAGAAAAGGAGGATTCTTTTGTATCTGACGATTACTAACAAGGCAGAAAACCTAAAATTCCCCTGAAGCAAAATGTCTGAAGTCAGCACTATTCATGGGACTCTTAATTCAAATTGCCCAAACCCCACAAAGTTATAACGCACCACTGAGTATATAACACTGGGGAAAGTAAAAACGATGCGAAAAATGTTCTTTTCGATACATCGTTGGTGGAAGAAGGAACAGATTAGAATTTGCAAAGCTCTGTCAAATCAATTTGTCAAGAAAGAAGAGTGCCGTTGCAGGATATAATAGTACCGTTACCACTTTATTGCAGCACAGTGATAACTGTGCTGCAATAATCAGATAACAAAACTGGGCTCCTTACATTATTAAAGCAAGAATTTTACATAAATTTTTTCTATTTATTGCATTTACCATTCTCTTGTCTTTTGCTGTACAAGAATTCCGTTATATCTCGAATCATTTCTAAAAAATATTATATAATACAGGTATACCTCGCCTTACGTCGGTAATTGCTTCCAGGAGAGGCGACGTAAGTTTACTTGTCTCCGAATCAAGTTGTCACTAGGTTAAAGCATAAATTACCATTTCTACTTCTGTATTTTATTTATTAATGCATTTTCAATAATATATGGTTAATAAGGATCTATTTTAAGCTTACAAACAAATAAATTTTACTTTTTATTATAGTACAGAATAAAGTAATCTAAATTTACGAATGCATGTAATGTAAATACAGTACATACTTGTAAATGTATATATTTTAATATGATTTTATGTTCTTTAAACGCTTTTCTAGTGATATTACGACTTCAATATTTGTGTCGGACAGACGTAAAGTCGAATAAAATGACTTAAACTTGATTTCTATTTTTCCATATACTTTTTTTGACAAACGACGTATAATCGGGAACGACGTAACTCGAAACGACGTAAGTCGAGGTATACCTGTATTTTTCTCGCAGTATCAAAAGACAAAATGATTTTAAAATTATTCACAAAGTTGTCAATACGAGTCAACATAAAATACTATAATTATCACAAACAAGATGGCTTTCTGGTGAAAATGTAAAAGGAAATGTTCTGATTCAAATATTGAATTTAAATCAGAACATTTCCATCTGCATGTTTTATATTCCACGGTTTTAGTGGAGTATAGTGATATTTTAAGTATATTTATCAAGAAAGACATTACTAACTACAAATTTGTTTGAAATTGAACCAAACGATGTAAGAAATCATCAAGATGTACAGGAAATATTTCATGGTGGAAGAACAATGTCCCTTTTAGAAAATGAGCCTCTTTCAACCAGTAGTGCCCTACGATTTAGAAGGGCAGCTTAAAATTTCTTGTCGACCATTTCAAGCAAATCAAGATGAGATTTTTATTCGACACAAATGGCATTATTGTCAAGCTGAAAGTGCCAGTTCCATTATTAGTGCACGACTTAAGCCTTTCACCATGATCTCTTGGTTGTTCATTTTCCAGCATTAATTGCCGAAAATCAATTTAACCAATAGGATGACGAGTGGTGATCACTTCGTTTAGCAAAAGATTTGGTTTGATTTACAGTATTTGTTTACGGCAAAGTAACAGTTTGGCGATTTGCTGAGGGAGAATATCTCCCAGAAAGACTTTCTATGGGAAATTGGCTTCTGTTTGGGTGTTACAAACCTGAAGAAAACCCGAAAAACTTCAACATAACCAAACTACAGTAGACATCTGTATAAAGCCTGGACTTCACATTACCGGAACCGCGACGTAATCGTAAAAGTTAAAAACTGAAAGCCAAACTGACGAAACGTTCAGTTTCAAAACGTTCAGTTGGACAGAAACAAGACTGAAAGCAGAGTTAAAAATTATTTAACTTTTCCGTTTTCGTTCCGCGCTTCTGTCGTACTCCAACCAATAAAAACGCAAGGATTTGTGACGCGTATTCACGTGCATTTATCACGTGCAGTAGTTTGATTGTCGTAATGGCGGAAAGTGTAGCGAAAACGATGAGGAAACAAATAAATTTGGAATTCTTCATCGAAGAAGTTAAAAAAATAAACATGTCTGTACGACAAAAAAAGTAAATAAAGATTATTAACAATTTCATTGTTAATAAATGCAGAGAAAGCGTGGCAAAATCCGTAGCGTCGTCCATGTTTGACTCTACGACAATTACAGAACTGATCAACAGATGGCGCATTTCTAGTGGTGTCAACTTAAAACGAAAACATAACTGAAACGAAAACTCTATATGTTTCAGTTCTGTTTCTGAGTTTCTGTTTTCAGGTAATGTGGAGTCCAGGCTTAAGA
>NW_019385082.1:167646-172848 GCF_000671375.1 Centruroides sculpturatus
ATAAAAATAATTAAAATAATTACAACTTTACAAAAAGAGAGAAGTTGCCGATCTTGCCCCTATACCCGGGGCAACTTCGTCAATTTCTCTCTTCTTGTAAAGTTGTAATTATTTTAATTATTTTTATTTCCAAACTGATTTTAACCAGTTCTATAGTAAGGTAACATTCCAATAGACAATATGCAAAGCTTTTTTTTCAGTTTACAGCAGTATTTATTACACAAAATTTAAGTAAAGCTTAACATTCCGATCTTGCCGCGGTCTCCCCTACTTTTGTCCATGGTTTACACATGATTTGTTAATGAATAATAAATGAACGATTTTTTTCTATTTTTAAAACCCACAGATGTCGATTGTAGATTAATAACAGAATAAACTACTTTAATCGAGCTGCAATTTTAAAAAATCTGTAGACCTATAAATTCCCACTGTCGTCCGTCCGTCTGATTGCCTGTCTGTCCGTCCTTAATTAATCTCGAATACGATGTTAGATAAATGAAAGTCAAGTTTCCGTACGTTCGTTTTCTTTCTTTGTGTTCATTTTTTAACTCTTTCTGCCCTGTGGACACTAAGAAAGTCTCTATTAGCAGCCCATTATGGATTCGACCAGGCCCATAATGGTAAATAAATGTAATTTTGAAAGTAGGGTGGGTTTTATACAAAATTGTAAATACTAATAACGAGGAAAATCGTCATTCGGTCCGACCCTACCGGAGATACATACAACTTATCACACGGTGTGGCCCCAAACAATAGGATACTTTTGCACAGTATAGCGTTAACGCGTTTCTTATCAAACACTTCAAAACATTTAAATTACCTTTTATATATGTAAACTTTATTTCAAATTAGCTTATCATTATGTCACTGTTCAAGCGTCAAAGCTCATATATTTTTATCGATTTATCGATTTATCCAGTGTTTTAATCGATAAAACACGTGCCAAATCTTATGCAAGTGTTCTGTAATCTTTAGTTTCGTTATTACGTTCACAGGTAAGAAAAATAAAGAATTTTAGAATAAAATAAGAAAAGCTTTAAATGCGAGGAATAATAATAATAATGCTAATAAATAGTTATAACGCGGTAAAATAATAATGATAAGAAGTCATAAATGAACATTTAGTTTAATTAATTCTAATGTAATTAATTAGATGAATCGATAATTTTAATCAGAATTTATAGTATTGACCTTCAGTCTTTGAAACATATATCATATCAAGTTGCATTTATTTTCAAGAGATATACATTTTATAAAATCTTATATACATATACTGATACAACTACTTTTAAATTTTTATGTCAAATTATTCACGTAAATTCATTTAAATAAATAAGACATTTTGATATTGGCTTAATGAAGACAATTACTGTTTTTACTTTCTCATTGTTATACTTGTATATAACAAAGAAAAAGTATGGCGACCAGTCAAAAAATAACCTTCGAAAATTTTTAAATTTTTGTCCCGGGAACCTTGAAACGCCTAGAAATGAGAAAAAACCAAAAAAACTCAGGAAATTTTTTACTGTGTACTGATTTTAGTGTGTATGCACGATTTTGTTCACCCTGTTTGAAGCTTAATAACTCCAGTGCTTATTGTCGAAAGTTTCTGAAATTTTGCATGGAAATTTGTATATTAGAGCGGTTAATGATATTAAATTTTAGTAGTTAAAGGTCGATGGTGTAAGGAGATGAAGGGGGGGGGTCGTGTGTCGTATCTCGTATGTCGAGTAGAATCAGACTTAATGAAGATTTTTCTTGTTATTAGCATTTACATTATTATTATTCTTATTTTTTATAAAACTTATCTCTACCCTCAAAATTAAGCTTTTTTCCATTTTATAATAATAATATAAAACGTCTTTTAATATAAAATATCGTAACACATGACACAGTTTTGAAATTTTTTGTCGGAAAAGTTACACTACTCTTTGATGAATATATATATAAGTTAAATATATTATGAAATTATATATTTGGTATTTGATTGTTTACTATTCTCTCAATTAGTTAAGTTCTTCGAAATTAGCACACAGTTGCTGTTGCGAACAAATCACACTTCTTTTTGCTTGATAAAGTAGGTTTATTTTCTATAATTTAGAAAGGATATGTTTTTCGGGCTTTATGCCCCTGTTCAGTCTTATTGTATTAAATACATCGGCAAAAAATTATGTAAGACATTACAGAATGTATTAATTTATATTTAACATACGCGTACAAAAGTTTTATCAAAAATTGTAATTGTCTAAAAATTATTATAACTAATTATTAAAACCGTAGTAAAATGTTATTAAAATAATGAGACAGTACACTTGTACAAATTAAATTATTTTTGTTAAATCGTTTAAAAATCTGGGGCTAGTACTAGTAAAATTGAAATATATTAAAAATACATAAATAAATATAATANGCAGAAATAATTATAAATTTATTATCATTATTCAAGTATTCAAGTATATGCCAAAGTTTATGGAGAAAAGGAGGATTCTTTTGTATCTGACGATTACTAACAAGGCAGAAAACCTAAAATTCCCCTGAAGCAAAATGTCTGAAGTCAGCACTATTCATGGGACTCTTAATTCAAATTGCCCAAACCCCACAAAGTTATAACGCACCACTGAGTATATAACACTGGGGAAAGTAAAAACGATGCGAAAAATGTTCTTTTCGATACATCGTTGGTGGAAGAAGGAACAGATTAGAATTTGCAAAGCTCTGTCAAATCAATTTGTCAAGAAAGAAGAGTGCCGTTGCAGGATATAATAGTACCGTTACCACTTTATTGCAGCACAGTTATCACTGTGCTGCAATAATTAGATAACAAAACTGGGCTCCTTACATTATTAAAGCAAGAATTTTACATAAATTTTTTCTATTTATTGCATTTACCATTCTCTTGTCTTTTGCTGTACAAGAATTCCGTTATATCTCGAATCATTTCTAAAAAATATTATATAATACAGGTATACCTCGCCTTACGTCGGTAATTGCTTCCAGGAGAGGCGACGTAAGTTTACTTGTCTCCGAATCAAGTTGTCACTAGGTTAAAGCATAAATTACCATTTCTACTTCTGTATTTTATTTATTAATGCATTTTCAATAATATATGGTTAATAAGGATCTATTTTAAGCTTACAAACAAATAAATTTTACTTTTTATTATAGTACAGAATAAAGTAATCTAAATTTACGAATGCATGTAATGTAAATACAGTACATACTTGTAAATGTATATATTTTAATATGATTTTATGTTCTTTAAACGCTTTTCTAGTGATATTACGACTTCAATATTTGTGTCGGACAGACGTAAAGTCGAATAAAATGACTTAAACTTGATTTCTATTTTTCCATATACTTTTTTTGACAAACGACGTATAATCGGGAACGACGTAACTCGAAACGACGTAAGTCGAGGTATACCTGTATTTTTCTCGCAGTATCAAAAGACAAAATGATTTTAAAATTATTCACAAAGTTGTCAATACGAGTCAACATAAAATACTATAATTATCACAAACAAGATGGCTTTCTGGTGAAAATGTAAAAGGAAATGTTCTGATTCAAATATTGAATTTAAATCAGAACATTTCCATCTGCATGTTTTATATTCCACGGTTTTAGTGGAGTATAGTGATATTTTAAGTATATTTATCAAGAAAGACATTACTAACTACAAATTTGTTTGAAATTGAACCAAACGATGTAAGAAATCATCAAGATGTACAGGAAATATTTCATGGTGGAAGAACAATGTCCCTTTTAGAAAATGAGCCTCTTTCAACCAGTAGTGCCCTACGATTTAGAAGGGCAGCTTAAAATTTCTTGTCGACCATTTCAAGCAAATCAAGATGAGATTTTTATTCGACACAAATGGCATTATTGTCAAGCTGAAAGTGCCAGTTCCATTATTAGTGCACGACTTAAGCCTTTCACCATGATCTCTTGGTTGTTCATTTTCCAGCATTAATTGCCGAAAATCAATTTAACCAATAGGATGACGAGTGGTGATCACTTCGTTTAGCAAAAGATTTGGTTTGATTTACAGTATTTGTTTACGGCAAAGTAACAGTTTGGCGATTTGCTGAGGGAGAATATCTCCCAGAAAGACTTTCTATGGGAAATTGGCTTCTGTTTGGGTGTTACAAACCTGAAGAAAACCCGAAAAACTTCAACATAACCAAACTACAGTAGACATCTGTATAAAGCCTGGACTTCACATTACCGGAACCGCGACGTAATCGTAAAAGTTAAAAACTGAAAGCCAAACTGACGAAACGTTCAGTTTTAAAACGTTCAGTTGGACAGAAACAAGACTGAAAGCAGAGTTAAAAATTATTTAACTTTTCCGTTTTCGTTCCGCGCTTCTGTCGTACTCCAACCAATAAAAACGCAAGGATTTGTGACGCGTATTCACGTGCATTTATCACGTGCAGTAGTTTGATTGTCGTAATGGCGGAAAGTGTAGCGAAAACGATGAGGAAACAAATAAATTTGGAATTCTTCATCGAAGAAGTTAAAAAAATAAACATGTCTGTACGACAAAAAAAGTAAATAAAGATTATTAACAATTTCATTGTTAATAAATGCAGAGAAAGCGTGGCAAAATCCGTAGCGTCGGCCATGTTTGACTCTACGACAATTACAGAACTGATCAACAGATGGCGCATTTCTAGTGGTGTCAACTTAAAACGAAAACATAACTGAAACGAAAACTCTATATGTTTCAGTTCTGTTTCTGAGTTTCTGTTTTCAGGTAATGTGGAGTCCAGGCTTTAAAAATTATTTAACTTTTCCGTTTTCGTCCCGTGCTTCTGTCGTACTGCAACCAATAAAAACGCAAGGATTTGTGTCGCGTAGTCACGTGCATTAGTCACGTGTAGTTTGATTGTCGTAATGGCAGAAAGTGTAGCGAAAACGACGAGGAAATGAATAGATTTGGAATTCTTCATCGAACAAGTTAGAAAATACAGATGTCTGTACGACAAAAAATGTAAATAATTCAAAGATTATTTACATTTTTTGCAGAGAAATCGTGGCAAAATCCGTAGCGTTGTCCATGACAATTACAGAACTGATCAACAGATGGCGCATTTCTAGTGGTGTCGAGTTAAAACGAAAACATAACTGAAACGGAAACTCTATATGTTTCAGTTCTGTTTCTGAGTTTCTGTTTTCAGGTAATGTGGAGTCCAGGCTTAA
>NW_019385082.1:178028-183726 GCF_000671375.1 Centruroides sculpturatus
TCTATTCCCTGTCCCTTGGGTGGGATGAGCAGTTCCTAGAAATTTGAGGAGCAAAGGTGTAAACAGGAGCCGGAGAAAAAAGAGAAGTGACGTAGCAGGTCATTCGTAAACCGGACGGCAGAGTGTACGGACGAGGTGAGAATACTGGGAGTCGTATTTTCAATGACCGGATAGTTCAGAAATAAGTTCAGAAAAAAGATCATGTTTTAAGGTCGTATTGACGACTGTAGAAGGAAAAAATCCTAATTATTGTAGAAGAAAAGTGGCCAGTTATAGGAGAAGGACGTGTGTTATCCCACCCAATAGTACACATAAAGAAACAAGCCGAAAAAAGGGACAAAACCCCAGATATCCCTATATCTACCATTTTTTCTGTCTTCTTAATTCTATCCCTTTTTCTGTTATTAGTGTTAAGTTAGTGTTTAAGGTTAGTTTTAAGGTTCCGGGTTATATTGTCGCGATCGGGATCTGTATTGTACACGTGCTTTGGATACAGAGAACTATTATTACCGCTGTAATTTCGCATGCTACTGTTTGCACCGTGAAGTTGGAATCCCCCGAAACAGAATCTGTATAAAGACGCGGAATAGCTTAATTGGAAAATTATATCAACTTTTGTTACTTTATCCTGTCTGCCTTTGTGGTGAATTCTAATTTAGCACACTTTCACATTATAAACAAAAACACGCTCAGTGCGAGTCAAAACACGTCGCGTTATTAACGCGAAGCGTCAACTATCGGTCCAAGGTCACACGGACCGGCACCGACTGAGTACGAAAGTAGAGATCTGTATCCGTATCCGTATCCGCGGATATACATTTTTAACGATCCGGCACATCATTAGTTATTACATTTACAGATAAGAAAAATAAGGAATTTTAGAACAAAATAAGAAAAGCTTTAAATGCGAGGAATAATAACAATAATGCTAATAAATTATAATAACGCGATAAAATAATAATGATAAGAAGTCATAAATGAACATTTAGTTTAATTAATTCTAATGTAATTAATTAGATGAATCGATAATTTTAATCAGAATTTATAGCATTGACCTTCAGTCTTTGAAACATATATCATATCAAGTTGCATTTATTTTCAAGAGATATACATTTTATAAAATCTTATATACATATACTGATACAACTACTTTTAAATTTTTATGTCAAATTATTCACATAAATTCATTTAAATAAATAAGACATTTTGATATTGGCTTAATGAAGACAATTACTGTTTTTACTTTCTCATTGTTATACTTGTATATAACAAAGAAAAAGTATGGCGACCAGTCAAAAAATAACCTTCGAAAATTTTTAAATTTTTGTCCCGGGAACCTTGAAACGCCTAGAAATGAGAAAAAACCAAAAAAACTCAGGAAATTTTTTACTGTGTACTGATTTTAGTGTGTATGCACGATTTTGTTCACCCTGTTTGAAGCTTAATAACTCCAGTGCTTATTGTCGAAAGTTTCTGAAATTTTGCATGGAAATTTGTATATTAGAGCGGTTAATGATATTAAATTTTAGTAGTTAAAGGTCGATGGTGTAAGGAGATGAAGGGGGGGGGGTCGTGTGTCGTATCTCGTATGTCGAGTAGAATCAGACTTAATGAAGATTTTTCTTGTTATTAGCATTTACATTATTATTATTCTTATTTTTTATAAAACTTATCTCTACCCTCAAAATTAAGCTTTTTTCCATTTTATAATAATAATATAAAACGTCTTTTAATATAAAATATCGTAACACATGACACAGTTTTGAAATTTTTTGTCGGAAAAGTTACACTACTCTTTGATGAATATATATATAAGTTAAATATATTATGAAATTATATATTTGGTATTTGATTGTTTACTATTCTCTCAATTAGTTAAGTTCTTCGAAATTAGCACACAGTTGCTGTTGCGAACAAATCACACTTCTTTTTGCTTGATAAAGTAGGTTTATTTTCTATAATTTAGAAAGGATATGTTTTTCGGGCTTTATGCCCCTGTTCAGTCTTATTGTATTAAATACATCGGCAAAAAATTATGTAAGACATTACAGAATGTATTAATTTATATTTAACATACGCGTACAAAAGTTTTATCAAAAATTGTAATTGTCTAAAAATTATTATAACTAATTATTAAAACCGTAGTAAAATGTTATTAAAATAATGAGACAGTACACTTGTACAAATTAAATTATTTTTGTTAAATCGTTTAAAAATCTGGGGCTAGTACTAGTAAAATTGAAATATATTAAAAATACATAAATAAATATAATAAAATTTTGTAAAAAATTAATAAGAGGTTATATAGGTCTATACCTTTAAAAAGAAATATACTTTCGTTAAAATGTATAAAAAAAAAACATCCATTTTACTATTAATTTGTTCTTTGATTGTTAAGAAATTTTCTATTTTGTTATTCAGTGTGGGGCTAAAATGATATTATATGGTGTTAATATTCGTTGGATATTTTCAAAAATTATCGAGACATAATCTAGTTTTTTTAATTAATGATTTATGTTTTAGGTTGTTTTATTATGTGGTTATGCTGTCATTTGTTTATAATTTTGTTGGGGTAGTTATTTAATTGAAAGACACTGGTCTGTTATATCACTTGTACGTGATTTAATTTTGTTCATATAATATTAAATATGTTCTTTTTACTATACATAAGTGTACTGGAATCGAAATTGATTACTTTTCCGAAGTCACATGGTTTAATGTAGTTTTTAAAGATGATAAAATTATCATATCTTTGTACAGTGATATCTAAAAAATTTAACTTGTCATACTATGTCAAAGCATGTATTGTTCTGGATATTATTGGAGTATTAAAGTATGATATGGGGTCAGTCGATTTCATGTTAAAAACAACAAAGTAGTCGTTAATATAACGATTATAAACAACTAGCAGATAGGCCCGGCGTTGCTCGGGCAAAAAGTAGCGATAGCGAAGATTAAGATTATTACGTTATGGTTAATCTTACCCGTTTTAAAAGAATGCAAGAATTAGGTCCCCCTGTTTCCAGACTAATTAGAGAATTTTTAGATGGGTTAAAAAAATGTTCGATTTCCTGCAAAAACGAAAATAAACTGCATCTGCATCTGTAAATCTTGCATGTTGCTTTCTAAATCTTAACACTTCCGTTGTTAACATTTCCATTCTTAACACTTCAATTTTTAATTTAACACTTCCATTGTTGACACTTCCATTCTTAATTTAACACCTCCATTATTGATACTTTCATTGCTACTTAATCACTTCCATTGTTAACACTTCCATTATTGAGACTTCCATTCTTAATTTAACACTTTTATTGTTGATACTTCCATTGTTCTTAACACTTCCATTGTCGAAGCCTTAATCCTGTCCCTCTCCCCCCAGGGAAAATTTTGAAAAATCCCTTCTTAGTGTGCGTTCTCGTGACGTACCTTAACTGTGTACCAAATTTCAACTTTCAACTCCTAACCGTTTGGGCTCTGCGCTGATTATTATAATTATTATTATTACTATCAACCCGTCTCGATTATATATACAGATTACACAGCGAAGTTTTGGACCGATGCAAGAGCCCATAAAGATGCCTTCTAATTGTGTAAAAAATAACCATTACAAATAAAATTGTTAACTAAAACAAATTCGACAAGTTGAGTTATCCGGTTGTCACAATTTACACTTTGTAATGTATCTATTAGGGGAGACCGGGGCAACTTCGGCATGCGGGGCAAGTTTGTCAAGCGCTTTTTTTTTTAAACACAATAAANTCCATGACAATTACAGAACTGATCAACAGATGGCGCATTTCTAGTGGTGTCGAGTTAAAACGAAAACATAACTGAAACGGAAACTCTATATGTTTCAGTTCTGTTTCTGAGTTTCTGTTTTCAGGTAATGTGGAGTCCAGGCTTAAGAAGTTGTCAGATAGCCAAATTCTCTTTATCTATGACCATTTTTATTTTACCGGTTATTATATAGCAGAGGGGAAGTATGGCGATCGATCAAAAAACAATCCAATATTTTTGGACTCGATACTTTAAAAGGTCGAAAAACGCAAACAGATTTGGGTTTTTTTTGTATGTATGGATGTTAGAATATGTGTTTGGGGATTTTTTTCGTATAGTTTGAGGCTTAATTCGTGTGCCTGTTGTCGAAAATTCTGAAATTTTGTGGGGAGGTTTGTGGATTAGGAGGATTGATGCTAATAAATTTTACTGGTCAATTAAAGATCGACAGGGTGAGAAGAAACGGAGTCCGTATCCCGAGTAGGGTCTACTTAATAAAGATTTTACTCATTATTAGCATTTCTAAGTTTTTATAATACTTGTCTCTATTCTAAAAGTTAAGCTCTATGCCATTTTATAATAATAAATAATATAAAAACTTTTAAAATAAAATATCGTAATCAGATGGCGCCACACACGCAACTTTAGAATGATAAATATGTATACGCACTGAGTCATGAGTTCACTATTCCTGTAACCTTCAACATGAATGCACCCCTTTATCTATATTTTTCCTGTTATTGAACATTATTACAAGTTATCTGTTGGATTATTAATTAAATGTCTTATATTAATTTTATACAATATGGCTGTTAATAGAGTCTATTACATATTAACGAATTGTTAAATACCCTTCTTAAAGACTCACACTAATAAAGAATACAATAATACCTGCGTAGACCGGAATCGCACATCACCGAATAAAATCCGATTTGAACACGTTTAGCATAGAAAATCGCTCCGTTTCGAAGCATTTTTTCCCGTTATGGCAGGTTTCCGTTTTGTACAGGTTTTACCGTAATTCATATTTATAGAAACTAGTATTTAGTCTATGGAACTTCAACGGATTCTTCCGTTGAAGTTCCATAGACTAAATACTTAGATAAGATAAGACTAAATAAGATCTTTCCGTATTTATCATTACAATTAAATATTTCAATACAACTTACCCCCTTTGATATCAAACAAGTTAAGATCTCGATAATTACAGCCGTTATTTATATTCACTGTTGTGTATTTTATCAACTGAGAAAACGATTGGATGATTGAAAGCGAAACTACTTTCTGAAAAGTTACGCAACTTCCGTCACAGCTTTGTTTTGTTTCTTTTTTTAATGTTACTTCCGATCATCCGTTAATTTACTTTTTAATGTTGACTTAAATAATATTTAATTCATTCTTAAATGGTAAAATAGACCTATTTTCTATTAAATGACGATGAAATTAAGTGTCTTCTATAATCTTTAAAATAATATTTTCAGAATTTTAAATTATTATCGACGTGGAAATCTAAAATATATATATAATTTTGGACATTTTTGCATGAATGCCATGTTGAAATCTTTACGTATCCGCAAGAAAAATTAATAACAATGGGCGAAGTATTGTTGGCATAACGGTAGTTATGCCAACAATACGTAGGGGAGATCGGGGCAAGATCGGCATGTTAAGCTTTACTTAAATTTTGTGTAATAAATACTGCTGTAAACTGAAAAAAACGCTTTGCATATTGTCTATTGGAATGTTACCTTACTATAGAACTGGTTAAAATCAGTTTGGAAATAAAAATAATTAAAATAATTACAACTTTACAAGAAGAGAGAAATTGACGAAGTTGCCCCGGGTATAGGGGCAAGATCGGCAACTTCTCTCTTTTTGTAAAGTTGTAATTATTTTAATTATTTTTATTAAAGTTGCC
>NW_019385082.1:190477-210697 GCF_000671375.1 Centruroides sculpturatus
ATTTTTATTTCCAAACTGATTTTAACCAGTTCTATAGTAAGGTAACATTCCAATAGACAATATGCAAAGCTTTTTTTTCAGTTTACAGCAGTATTTATTACACAAAATTTAAGTAAAGCTTAACATGCCGATCTTGCCCCGGTCTCCCCTATAATCTCTTTATGGAGAAAATGGTGCACATTTTTTATATCCAAGCTCAATATTCTAAAATCTTTATTAACATTAAATAAGAAAAAAATTGTTAAAAATATAAAAAATCTAATTATATCAATGTAAACGATTTTAATAATATCGTTGATTATAACTGGAGAATACCCAGGCTCAACATCAGAGTAAAAAGCCACAAAATTAACGAATTCAGTACTTGACATTAAATTTTATGTACTTTACAACTTAGAGAAATTCCTTAAATATAAAAAAGTATATTTGATAATTCAATTAATAGCATTAAAAATACCGACCAGTTTATTGAAAACCTCCAAAAACTTAGTGTAAACAAAGATGTTGAGGCTGGATATACCCTTCTACCCATTAAAAGTTTATGATAGATACATTACAAAGTGTAAATTGTGACAACTGGATAACTCAACTTGTCGAATTTGTTTTAGTTAACAATTATTTCATTTGTAATGATAATTTTTTTGACAATTAGAAGGCATATTTATAGGCTCTTGCATCGGTCCAAAACTTCGCTGTGTAATTGTATATAATCGTCTACTTTGTTGTTTTGAACATGAAATCGACCGACTACAAATCATACTTCAATACTCCAATAATATCCAGAACAATATATGGAAATGGATAACATAAATGATGACAAGTTAAATGTTTTAGCTATCACTGTACAAAGATATGATAATTTTATCACCTTTAAAAACTACATTAAACCACGTGAATTCGAAAAAGTAATCAATTTCTATTCCAGTATACTTATGTATAGTAAAAAGAACATATTCAATATGTATATAAACAAATTAAATCACGTGCAAGTGATATAACAGACCACGCATCTCTCAATTAAATAACTACCCCAACAAAATTATAAACAAGTGGCTGCATAACCACATAATAAAACAACCTAAAACAAAAATGATTTATTAATTAAAAAAACTAGATTATGTCTCGATACTTTTTCAAAATATCCAACGAATATTAATAACAGATAATATCATTTTAGCCCCACACTGAATAACAAAACCGAAAATTTCTTAACAATCAAAGAACAAATTAATAGTAAAATGGATGTTTTTTTATACATTTCAACGGAAATATATTTCTTTTTAAAGGTACACGTAACCTCTTATTAATTTTTTACAAAATTTTATTATATTTATTTATGTATTTTTAATATATTTCAATTTTACTAGTACTAGCCCAAGGTTTTTAAACGATTTAACAAAAATAATTTAATTTGTACAAGTATACTGCCTCGTTATTTTAATAACATTTTACTACTACCTTCATTTAGTTACTTATATTTTAAAATTTATATCAGTTTTACTTATTTTACCTCACGATTTTAATAATTAGATATTCCAGCTGTCACTATAATAATTTTTAGACAATTATATTTTTTGAGAAAACTTTTGTAAGCGTATGTTAAATATAATTTATTACATTCTGTAATTTTTTGCTGATATATTTAATACAATAAGAATGAAGAGAAGCAGAAATACAGTTTTTGTGTGATTTGTTCGCAACACTAACTCTGTGCTAATTCCGTAGGAAATACAACTAATTGAGAGAATTGAGAGAACAGTAAGCAATCAAGTACTACATAAATTACGATTTATCGAATATAATTCTCTAATTTTAATCATTTCAATTCTATGATTCTTTCTGTTGAAAGAAACAAATTATTGTGGATTAGAGATAAAGAGAAAAAAGTAGAACTACTCTCGACTTTTCTCTCTAACCAAACGAGAACGGAAGTACGTCAGTGCGAAGTTTTGACAACGAGAAACAGGAAACAACACTAAACTTGCTTAGTGTTGTTTTCTGTTTCTTAAATCAGTAATGAATTAAAGTGCTTTTAGACAGCCGGAGGGCATCGGAGGTTACTTACTATTCTGGGGAAGGGATGTGGGGTCGAATCGGGTTATCAACCCCAGAAATTTTTTATGGGTGGTTGGACCTCGTTTTTCGCCTCCCGGCCGCCCATCTGGGCCTGAACTTCGATGGATACGAGTAAAAAGGCCCTTTCCTGTCTCTCGATGGGTATGAGTAAAACGGCCTTTTAGTCCTTGATTGGTATGAGTAAGAAGGCCCTAGTAGTACGGAAAAGACAAAAATACCTCTTAAAATAAATTTAGAAAAAAAAAGGAAAAAGAAACTAAACTGTGAGCGCCGACGGAAGTTTTAACTTTTCATAAAGTAGTTTCATTTTCAACGTCCAATCCTACGCTTACATGATAAGATACGGAACATATGAATACAAATAGCAGCTATAATTATCCAGATCGTAACTTGTTTGATATCAAAAGGGGTAAGTTGAGCTGTGTTGTTTAATTTTAACGATAAATAAGGACGAATCTGTTGAAGTTCGTTAGGCTAAATACGAGTTTTTAGAAATACGAAGCATTCTTTATTAATGAAGGTGCCTAAACTCAATATACAGAAGCATATTTAAGCGATAGATGCTACTAATAGTATTATTTTATAAAATTAATATAAGAAATATAATTAATAATCATGCGAATAAGTTGTAATATTGTTCAAGAACAGGAAAAATATAGAAAAACGAGTTTATTATAGGTGAAGGTCATTGAAATTCTTGATACATATACTGTATTAATCACTGTTCCAGTTATTAGTATAGCAACATAAGCATCTGTGGGATACGTTTTTTTATTAACCGTCGATTCACTAAATTTCACGGAATCATATAGATTTAATGATCTTGGATTTAATTTCTTTGGATGATGATAAAATATTTTTTCTAAGAATCCGAAAGAAGTTTTTTATATACACTTTTGATTTATGTTTTAATTAATTCTGTTGAACTTAATTAACTTTCCTTCATTTTTGTTTATTTATTTACTAATTTTTCGTAATTACGATGTGAAATTACACGATGTTTAATACAGAAAATTTGTGACCCCTCTCGGGAAAAATCAAAAGTGATCGCAAAATAGAGGTTCCTGTCTTCTTTAAACCAACGGAAATGTTTTGGGGAATGTTCGTGGTCTCAAAGGGAAGTTATACTGTATTTCTTGTATAGCATATAAATTAATCCGCGGCATTCCTATTTCAGGAAAATTAATCAGGCACTCATCACTTAACGACCTAGTTTCGTTCCTACGACTAGGTCGATTAACGTTTTATTTATTAAGGATAAAGAAATAGTCTAAAGGAAACATCGAATCGATTGCATTGCTTTAATTTACAGCTCTTACATGTTACAAAATATAAAAATGTAATCAGGCCAAAATTTAAAAGTTCATTCATTTAAAAGAGTCATACAAAACAATATTATAGTCATCCAATCTTTGAAAGGATGATAGTGGCTCCAGGTCATCATTGTCATTTTCGGAATTATTAGGAGCTGTACAGGGCCCTGGTAAGGGGGCATTTACAATATTTTTTTATAAAACTTATCCCTAAGCTCAAAATTAAGCTATTTGCCACTTTATAATAATTAAAACTATAAAATATTTTTAACAATAAAATGTCGTAACGGATGGAGCCACATATGTAGTTTTAAATATTGAATGGAAAGTTAAGCAACTCGTTGCTAGATTTTTATATTTTCTACTTTCGTTTTTGTTGATTGATTTTATAGAGTTTTTTTAATATTTCATACTAGCTCTGTACTTGTTGTCTTCTTATTTCATTCTATTTTTGTCTTGTGGTATGCGTTTTATGCTTTATTTTATACATTTACTTATATTGATTTTCGTTTTATTGAATAATTTTATGCAGCTTTTAGTATTTTTATAATATTTCTGTATTTGTTTACACAGCTTTATGATTTCAGTTCAGAGTTATTAATAATTTTAGCGTACATAACTTTTGCTTTTTAAAGTTTTTGACTTTAAAACCACGCGACTGTAATTTACGTAGTATTTATGAATAAAAAATGGCCGAAAGAGGCCCTTGCGCCATTAAACAGATAGATCACGCGAGAAGTGGCTGTATTTTAAATTTATAGAAATATGAGAAATATTTATTTCTGTTATAAATTATTTTAGTAATATTTAGATGTATAAATTAGTCATATATTTAAAAATAAATTTTCTTTAAATCATTACAAATATATTTCAGATTTATTATTTTAAATTCTTTAGTCAAAGTTATTCCAACGAATCGAAATCATACATTAATAATATGGCCGAAAAGAAAGGTGCTGGTAAGTAAACTAAAATATATACTTTATTTTAAATTTACTTAATTACCATAAATGAAGTTTTGCCTAGATTAGAAAATATACCGAACAACAGGCCGTTACTGTGAATCTATATTTACATATACTGTACTGCTAATTGTCTTTATATAATGATATACCATGCAACTTGGATTTTTAAGAATATCCAAGTTGCACGAAATCCAAGAGATGGAAGAATTCTGTGGCGTGTAGTTACACCATTAACACTGGAATTCAATTGATTTCAGTCTTTTAATAATGAAGAAAGTAATAATTTAAAATTGTTGCATTTAAAGTTAGCGTTGAAAGACATTATTTTGAATTGTGTCGCCACTCAGTGATAATTTATTTCGGATTCTTGGTTAAACATGCGATTTTTTTTCGGGATTTTTTTTTGTGTGCCTAACATCTAAATGGGTTAATCTACTATAAAAAGTCCTGGGAGGCACTTCTTCGGTAGAACGCCCGTGTTGTGCTCCCTTATATTCTACCAATCCAATTGAAATTATGTTTGTTTTCATAAATTCACTTTATTATTGTAATCTTAAATCTACGAAAAATCAACTTATCATAAGTTTGTTTAGATGAACTTGAGAGTATGATATAACATTGATTCTCTCTTTTTTACCATAATTATGCTTTTCTTCGATTTATTGAGGTTTATTTCCAATTATATCTTATAAGCCAAAAGATTTTACGAAATATAACTGATTCTTTATGATTTTTCTTATTATATTTTGTAGTACTTTCTGAAAAGTGTCTTTTTATTTTATATCCGAAAAAAAATCGAAAATATTTTACCAGTATTAAGTACAAAATAGAATCGTCCTACATTCTTGTACTGTAGTTACGGAAGAAAATGAGATTTCTTCATGTTAGAAATTTTCAGTTGCATAAAATTTGATTTCATTAATTAACCTTCACAACATTTTGAGACATTCCTAGTGAAAATATGCAAAATTAAAATCTACATTTAAACGAATATTTTGACAAAAAGAGTGGGAAAATTACAATATGTAAAGCTCTAGTGTAAATAGGCAGACCCAAAAGTGGTCGAGTGGATGAAACCTCTGAACACACGTAGTTGGTCATGGATTCGCGCCTGACCAACTAACTGGCCACTTGGAGTTTTCCGGATTTTCTTCACGTATCTACTGTAAATCTAAATTGGGGCCAGTTTCAAATAGAAAGTCTTCTTATTCCCTCTTGACAGAGTGCCTCTCATTAAACAGAACCTAAACCATTCCATATAGTAACAACTGAATAATATTATAAGCCATTTTCTAGAAAGTATTATTTGAGAATTGTCATAAGTTTCGAGCAACCTCTGAAATAATGTCGTGCCATAAGAGATTATAAAAGAACTTTCTCCCAGATAATTAATGTTTTGTGGTATCTCATAACTGCATTTTCATAGTTTAATTGTAATCTCACTGTTAATTAATTAATATATAATTTATATTTTATGTTAATTCGTAAAATAAAATAATACAATAATAATGATAGGAAAAGAATTATAAACTATTTTCTACTTTATTTTCTTTTACCAGGGTATACTTTGTGTGTTAATTTAAACGTACTGTAGTTTCGTTTAAATTTGTTTATTTTAACTTAAACGTATTCAGCTTTATAGGTGAAGGTCATTGAAATTCTTGATACATATACTGTATTAATCACTGTTCCAGTTATTAGTATAGCAACATAAGCATCTGTGGGATACGTTTTTTTATTAACNTTTACCAGGGTATACTTTCTGTGTTAATTTAAACGTACTGTAGTTTCGTTTAAATTTGTTTATTTTAACTTAAACGTATTCAGCTTTCAGTAATTTCTTTATATTTTTCAGGAAATATTATAATTAATAAAGGTCAAGATTTACATGTTGGAAACAGATATTATTGGAATCAGGTTAATGATAGGAAAAGAATTATAAACTATTTTCTACTTTATTTTCTTTTACCAGGGTATACTTTCTGTGTTAATTTAAACGTACTGTAGTTTCGTTTAAATTTGTTTATTTTAACTTAAACGTATTCAGCTTTCAGTAATTTCTTTATATTTTTCAGGAAATATTATAATTAATAAAGGTCAAGATTTACATGTTGGAAACAGATATTATTGGAATCAGGTTAAAGTTATTAACAGGCGGAAATCTATTATCACTCGACATTTCCTGCTATATATGAAATAAATAAATTAATAAATACGTTTAAATTTATCGCGACCTCCAAATTAGACGATTTTTTGCGAATTTTGTCTGTAACATTTCTTTATAACGACTGGATGGTCGAGCGGTTAGGGTATAAGCCCACGGCTTTGGTGTTCTGGATCTAATGCAGACGGGTGAAAAAACTCCAGGAATTTGTCGGAAAATGGTCTGTCCGGATATGTCGAGCTCCATCCCTAACCACCCGGCCATCACGTTGTGGACATGGCCGTAATGGGCTTGCCAAAAAAGACCTTCTTAGTGTCCACAAGGCGTAAAGAGATTTTTAAAAATTTCATTATCAACAACTTTTCAGCAAAAATTACCGCTCAGGTACCCAATATATTCTGAATAACTTACTATAGATCAAAATTTCCTGATAGAGATTACATTTGAACTAGAAACAGAAAGTATCAATTCATTCTTCTACTTTAGTTTCGAATTTAAATTTAGATAACGCTCATGGTCACTCAACAAAGCCTAATGATTTGTGCCAAAACTTTAAACTCATCTGTTTTTAACGTTCAATTGCCCGACTTAAACTTCACGAATGTTTTCAGCAGTACTTTTTATCTTAAAATTTTTTCAACATTCTATCAGATTCTTCTGCTGTTGTTTTTACAATTGCCTGGCTAAATGTCTTACTTAGGTAAGACTTTTAGGCAGGCAATAGCCAGCAAAAATTAATGAATGACGTTCCTAATGTTGAACGTTCAATGAAAGTCAACCGGGGAATATAAAAATCCGTTCGCTGTCATCGAGTCATGCACCAAGAGAAAAACTTTGGAAGCAAAGTTTCCTATATTATTTTTCCGAGTTTTTGTTCTCTCCTTTCGTTTTAAACTAAAAGTATCTAATTTTAAGTTTGTAAAAGTATAACGGAGATTTTATTTCCAGATTCTGAACGGATGCTAGAGATAGACGACTTGTATTTAGTTGCAGAAAAAATTTCCGGCTCGTGGAGGAAGTTGGCTCGTTTTCTCCCACCGAGTAAGTTTCAAATGTTATGAATTACTTCATCAATGATTATACTTTACATTCAAAATATTAGAGAACCTAATGATATGTCATTTCTGAGATCGCATAGTTCTTTAAACTACTATATTATATAGGCATCAATTGCAGCATCTTATCTTTTCTTACTGCGGATTTCAGTTCTCCAACTGATGACCATAATTTCTTTCTATCTTCTGAAGTGTGACTTTTCTATTTCTGTATACAACAAACATAAGCATTTGTTCTTTCTTGTGACTACGTCATATCCCCTGTATTTCTGATACATATGCTTCTTAAAATGGCGCTCTCTAGTATTTTGAAAGGATAGTATATTATCTATCATTTAAAAAATAAAAACTTAGTAAAATTGTTTCTTTCTTTTTATGAAAATTCACAGAAAATGTATTCACCGAAGCACAATTGTCAACACTGCAGACTGATAATAATGGTGATCTAGAGGAAACAATTATTCAGATGCTGCAGTTGTGGAAGGAACAATATCCAGAGTATACTACTGTTGGCAATTTAGCAATAACTCTTCAGTCCATAGGAAAAGCTGATATTGCGAAAGAACTACATCCTTAATTAATAACACCGTTCGGGAGAAGTTCATAAGAATTTTTAATAAAATTATCATCGTAAATATTTCGGATTGTTAGAGTTAATAAATATATTATTGTATAATTTACATGTTTATACAAGTTATTTTTATATTATTAGTACCTGTTTTTAAAATTAAATTTTTTAGCAAATAATTTAGAAATAAATTCTAAAAAATTTGAATAGTTTATAAATTATGTAATACTGTACAATTTTAAATTCGGAGAAAGAATAAATAAACCCCGGAGTTTGGCATCGAACTTTCAAAACACTGAAAGGTGACAATTCTCTTTACATAAGTGTGAATATTTAAACAAATAACTGAACTTATAATTATGTTGCCGATAAGAAAACGTTCGACTATAAAGGCAATAATCAAACAAATGACGAGTCTAAAAAATTATTTCCAACTGATAATTGAGAAAAAATGAACTACAAGTTGCGTAATTTTTCCGGTAAAAAATTTAAAATTGCGTGTCTCGCCACGTGTTACGATAATTTATTTTAAAACATTTTATATTATTAATTGTTATAAAATATCAAAGAGATTAATTTTGAGGTTAGATATGAGTTTAAAAAAAATTGTAAATTTTAATAACGAGTAAAATCTTCATTAAGTATGTCTGCACTCGACATATGACCCTTCTATCTTCACACTTCTAGACTTTTAACCACCAAAATTTAATAGTACCAATGCCCCTAATATATAAACCTGCCCGCAAAATTTTAGACATTTTTGACTAAAGAAACAAGAATTATTTATTAACTATCAAAGTGTAAGTTCGCCGACTTCCGGGGGGAATCGTTAATCCCGCGTCAGGATGATCTAGGGTCGTTCGCGTGTGGGTGTGGCGGAGGAGACACAGATGACAAGTATCTGACAAAAATCTGTTTAATTTAACAGGAAATAACTTACACTATGCACAAAGTTCCTTAACCAATTAAATGTTCGTAAGTTTTAAGTGTCGAGGATGTTTTTCTATCGTCCCTCGGAGATGGGCCCCGGGACTGCGGCAGGTAAAGGCTGGTATACACGGTAAGGAAATCCTTTGAGGATTAACCGTTATTTCTTTTTCTATCTATCCATTTTTAAATAAAAACAATTCTTTATACGTTGGGAGATATTTTAATGAGTTTTGTAAATTACTATGTTCGATCCAGCCAGTTATATCCGAGTTTTTTTCGTCTGTTAAGCACATCCTTTGAGGATTTCCTTACCGTGTATACCAGCCTTAAGGAGACTTGTCGGTAAGCGTCGGCGGCACGGCTCTCTCGATGGTCACTAGTGCGAAATCTTCGTCTTCTGTGCGTCGACACACAGTGAGTTTTTCGCTCCGGAGTGCAGGTACTCCGTAGTACAGTTTACGGAAGAGGTCCTCCTGTCCTTCAAGATCGGGGATTATATCAATCTCCGTTCTCTAATTTGTTTCTTCTGATTGGCTCCCTCGTCTGTCTCTAAGCGAAAGACGATTCCTTTTCGAGTCACGAGAAAGATCCGCCTTGAAGAATCTACTTGACACCATCCGTTATTCTGGATGCAAAATGTTGATGGAACTTTGAAACTTGCGCTCATATTTTCCACCATTGTTGTCTAGTCTGTGACGTTTTTGAAATTTAACGACACGACGCGATGCCCTTTTTCGTCATTAATCTTTCCTCTTTTCAAAATTTCTATGTTCTAATTATGTGCATATGAGCGACTCTTCAAAGGTCCATCTCTACTGGAGGTCGTTTGTTTACAATTATTAATCATTTAAAATTATTGCGTTCCGTTTACATCAATAGCGTTTTTTTTCTCTCGTCGCGGTTTCATATGACTAACACAACTAATTCGATCTTTGATCGGTTTTTAACAATAGACGATTTTTTCTAGTTTCGTTTAAAAAAATTTCTAATAATAAATATTTAATTTCAATTCATTTTTTGGGGCCTCACAAAAGTAGGTCAACAAATCGTCCCCCACCCAAACCCATACATACAGAAAACCCCAAACTTTTAGCATTTCTCGACGTTTCAAGGTCTTTCGAGTCCAAAATTGTAAAAGTTTTTTAGAGGAGTTATTTTAGACCATTGCCATACTTTTTCCTGTTATATAGGCCTATCGGAGCCCGGAAAGTAGTAGTAAAAGTAATAGTTTTTTAGTCTCGGATATGTTTATCTACAGATTAATTAAATAATCAACCGCAGTTGCAATGTATTAATGAAACCGAAAGCCTGAAAATGAGAGCATTCTGTTGGGAAGCCAATTACTTTCTTTTTGCTTTATTACACATAAATAGGTAATTATTGTTTTTATCATAACTTAATGTTAAATTTATTTCAATTTCTCGGCTGTTATAGTGTAACACGGGAAAGTATTGTAATTGTAATTGAAAGTACTGTTTGAGATCTTTTAATCCTTAAAATAAAAAGAAGGGCGAATTCCAGGTGTGAAAAGGAAATTAAACTGACCTATTCAGACCCTTCTAGAGCCATTTCTGCGTATCGGATTTTGATGAAGCTTTGTATATACGTTAAACAGGCCACGGGGAAGAGATTTCTGCAATAAAAGATGTCACCACAGTATGACTGTTTTACGAAATTCTTACGCAAAATAAGCAGACCTATTAAAGAAGAATACATTCAAAACCTGAAAGTCATTCTGAGCGTCTTTAATTATACCCTTAAAGAAAAAAGACAAAGCTTTATTGGTGAAACTGTTTTATCAGGACGATGGCAATAGCTTAGCTGCACTGAGAAATTGTTGCTGTCGTGCTTGACAGAGCCTCCAGTTCACAAGTAATTCATGACAGTAGAAATAGAAAATTAGACTTGGGAAAGGAAAATTAATTCAGTATACATTTTTGGAATGTCGAAAAAAGATAAATTTATGGGCCACGCAAATGACGTAAATTTTTTCGTCACTGATAGTGTATTTCTACCAAGGATATATAATGTTATTAATGATTTTTGTAAGATGACGGAGATGAAATGAAATATTTATAAAAAGTAAAAACATTTTAATGAATCTAAAAATGTGCAATTTTAATATTTATTTTGATAAATATCGAATCTTTAAACAATTATTAAATTTTGTATTACGTTTTTATTAAATATAAAACTTTATATACACTTAAGACAGTTCGATTTACAAATTTAATTGTCGAAATAATTATAATTCTGGTTTGGATGTATACGGACTACAATGTTTTCTTATTTAAGTTCAACGTTGAAATGGTTTTCCTCTCTTAGTGCATACTAGTGGCAAATATCTGCTATTTATGGTGGAATTTGTTAACAGTTGAACGCCGGTTTAAATACAATGTGAATGTCCGTATAATATAAGTTGCCTTGACGATTAAACAATAACGTAACGCAGTATTTAAACTCGACAAACACTGCCTTACGTTTGTCACTTTGCCGACTATCAAACTGTCGGACTTTAATTTAATCGAAAAGGAACAACGAGTCCTCTGGCACTGCCAAAATGTCTGTCAATCAATTGAAAAAGAAAAAACCCAATCGAAAAGTCAAGTCCAGTGAATTAAATCGTAGCCGGATGAAACGTCATTTCCGGGTGAAAAAGTTGTATTTGGGTGGCAGAGTCTGTATTCGGTGAAAAGTCGACATCGGGGGAAGATAACCTCGGCAGAGAAAAGCTTTATTTTATGCAACAGAAGAAAAGCCTCTTTCGCTTGACGGAAATTTCCACGATCACTTTCGATTCCTATCCTACATCGTGTGATCGACACTTCACCGTTTATTCTGCAACTTCCGGGTATCGTCGTTGCAGATAGTTGACCACAGAGGCGCTATCGTTCGGAGTGATGATAACCACCCGTTTGTTGTCGGGTGTAGGCGACCCGCGCTCTCCGTTCTCCTCGACATCCTTCGGAAGCACCCGAATCACTCGAAACGAGGTGGAAAACGCCGAGGCGCCTTCTTCCTTCTCACCATCTGCCGAGGTGCATCACTTCTTTAATTCTTTGAAATTATCCATTCTGCAAAAGAATACAAGTCGTAATAGTTAAGAAAACATTCATTATGTCTTAATTTTATGTCAATTGTAAGATTTCTAATAAAAAATCATTTAAAGGAGCAAATTTCATGTGGGATATGATGCGTATATAACTATATCAATGTAATGTATTTATTAATTTCTATTTTGCTTTAACAAGTCGATTGGATTTGAACTTAACGAAAATTAACAACGACAAGAGTGAAAAGTATGTCCAAAATAAGCGGAATGACCCCATTCGTCGTCTCTGTGAAGAAAGCGCGCAACGATCGATTGTTATGCAAATAGAGATTTGTCGGAAAATCATGGACACTAATTGTGATATTCGGCTTAACAATCTTCAAAAATACCTAAATATAGAAAGATCGTAGTCTAAACTTACCGATAAAATCGCAGCAATGAAGAAAAACTTAAAGAAACACTTGAAATAAGTAATTTTCAATCGCACGAACTGAATAACCAACTGTTCGCAATATTATAAATCTCATTCTAGATGTGTAAAGCAATACGTTAGACAAAAGAGGTGAGGAAATAGCCTACACCTCTAATACGATTTGTAATGCGAGTTGTCTCCTGGCTTATGATGGATTGATTCGAAACACGGAGAATAGCTGATGACTCCATTTATCAGTTATAAGTGTAACTGATAACTGAATCCTAGGCAGTGTTGCTCGCGTCCATAGCTTACCCTGTATTCAAATTCGTCTGTCCAACTACGCAAATTGCCACTGGAAATTAACATTCAATACGAAGCAAGAAATCTCCGTAGACAACAGCTTTATCTTATAAAGTACCGGGTGTCAGTACTTGGGACGGACACGAACTGGGAATACCGGGTGCTGCTGTCACTATTTTTGTTTTCTTTCATTCTTCGACGTATTTTTTCTCCTTCGTGTAATAAAATTTATCACTCGGCGCAGTAATTTTTCTTTAATAAATTATATTAAGCAAACATTTCATTTCTATAACCTCTCGCTTCCCGTACATTGCTTTAAAAGTTCTCAGTAAACATACCTTGTATTAATTTAAAAGGCAAACTGGGCGTTTAAATGCCGTTATTACGTGTAAAAGTACATACTACAGCTATCATCAAAATCAAGCAATAGCCTATTATATCCTATTATATATAGATATTTATTTGTAATTATTAATTTAACAAAATATATGTGAATTGTTTAACACACGCAGACAAAAAAATTAATTTATATAATAATAAATTACATACGTTGCTTACGTAATTTCCACTCTTTTAATTTTTAGAAAACGTGTTTATTTCTCATTTAAAAATTGATGTTAATAGAATACCAAAAAATAAAAATTGAGTATTTCCCCATATGTAGATCGCTGAAAAGCTGGAGAAAGTCTGGAAGGTAAAAACGAGTTTTAAATTAAAAATTTAATAAAATTTTTAAAGTATACTGATTAAAATATGCAGCCAAGTGGAAAGTTACTCAGTAGAAACCAATAATTTGCCACAATTTTTTAAAATTAACAACAAATTCGAGGTTACTGTCAGGTAATATTAACAAGAGTACCGGATCAATAATCTGTATATATTTCAATATTTTCAGAGTGACGATACACTGGAATTGGTGTCGTACAACGCGTACACCACCAAAACAAATTGGCAAATTACAGTTGTACAAAATTAGGCAGTTTAAAATATAGCCAGTTTTCTGGTAATTCCAAAATTAAATAGAAGCCGGATATGTGGTCCAGTACTGTACTAATGCTGCGGTAAGAGAAATTCAATAATTAGTAATTGATATTTGTTTAAATTGGAAATTAAAAGTTAACTATAATTTGATATTTTTTAATCTTTTATATCAGTTGATTCATACTATTTCCTTTGTCTAAGTTATCGTGATTATACAGCAGAGTACAGAATTGATAATGAGCATTTCGTAACTTTCTTTAATTAGAGCTGCGAATTCTTTAGGACAGTTGCGAGCAGTAAATATTTTGGCAGTTCTTACATACGTAAAAGACATCACTTTTCAATAAATATGATGAAAATATTGGATTCCATTAGAAAAACATTAGTCAATAGTTTAATATTATATGCCTGACTATAACTAATTTAGATCAGTGTTCACACTGTATAACGGTCTACACTACAATACGCTGATCCTCTTACGAATGTCTTAAAGGTAGTCGTGTTTTTCTTTCAACAATTATTAACTTACAGTCGGTGATGGTCAGATGAAGCAGATATGACACCAAGCTATCCCTAGTGGGGGAACCGGAATCAAATTTGGATCCAGGAATTTTTCGTGATCTGTTCCTCGCCACTTCGCCGCCCCATGATGTTATGGAAAAAACCTGCTCTGTGCCCAAATTTAAACACATAAATATTGATTGATACCAAAACCAATAGTATTCACTTCAGTTAACAACCAGCGACATGCATCCAGAACGTAAAGGCACCGACAAGTAAAATTTTCTCCCCAAAACAGATAACTTCTACATTAACCTTTATGCATAGATTTATGCACGATCATTGTGACTTTTTTAGTGACTTACAATGGGAAAGATCGACCGATGCAGAACGATACTTGACATTTTTGAGATTTTGATCGGAATTTGAATCTTCTTGAGAGTGACAGGCTGACTCTTTACTCGGCTGTTAGTCCATCTTCAAACATTTAATTCATCTGATAAAGTGACGAATCGTTTTTTTTTCTTCAACGATTACAATTCGACAGTAATGGATCAGCCTGTTAGCAGTAGATTAGCTCACAGATCAAAAGAATTAAAAACATGGATCCAGATTCACGAAAGCGTCGTAAGTTGCGATACCAGAAAATTTGGTATTCACAGACAACTGAAGATGGTCGTTGAGTATCGTATTTAATCGCATATAAAACGACCTCACATATAGGACGAGGTGTGACTTTAAAGATCAAAATAAAGAAATTTAGATTTATTAATACAATTCTAATTTTATTTCGTTTAATCACAAATAAAATATCAAATAAACGTAAATGTACACATTGTCGCGCAAAAATTACTAGAATTTTAGACTTTAAGGAAAAATTTTGTAAAATCGACAGCATAATTTGTTCGTGTAAAACTGGACAATCGGGAACCTTTTCTTTGCCAATTATTAACAGTCGAATCAACTCTTCGTCGATTACGTTTAAGAGTTTCTTCGAATTCTGATTTCCGAATAATCATCTGTTTACGCGTGGGAATGAATTAAAATTATATCGTGATTTTGGAATTTCAATCTGGAATTCAATTCATAAGCTTTGCTTTTCCAATTGCTATTTATCTTTACTCCCCACAATATACAAGAATGATTGAAACGACCCTGATAAACTACTCATGTTTTTAAATACAAAAGGGTAAGCATCCGGTAAAAAATGTGAATACACGGTTTACAAAAATTATTTGCAAAAACGCAAAGAATCTTTTGCTCGCGCATATAGGACGACCTAGGAATTTGAAGCCGTGATAGATAAATAAAAACTTCATCTTATATGCGAGTAAACACGGTATTTAGCTTTCCCGATTGACGAATTACACAATTCATCGAAGATTTATCGTCCATTTCGTCTGTCGATCGAAGACATTTTGTTAACGGAATTAATCTGATACTATCGAATGTCGAGGGAAACGATTTCAGTTTAACACTATTCACTTCTTTGCAAATTAGTCCTAATCTCCAATTTCCTACCTTCTCTGCGAGAAGGTGTAAAGGAGTCAATGTCCGATCGTTATTTTATGTTTTGGGGCGTTATTTTTATTTAATTAATTTTCTTTTTGGGGTTCTTTTTTTGTTAAGGACAAACTCCTAAGCACCAGTGACCATAAAAGAAAAAGCAAACTTAGTTTGCATCGGTGCCTGATCCTGGAACGACATCTTATGTAAATTAAGACAGTGCGGAGCTGCACTCGAGGTAGAATAAAAGGCGGCATATCCACGACAGAGTTAGTTTTCAGGTGACAACCGTGGTAGAAACGTCTGGGATCAATTAGAGGAAACAATATCTTTTTGCTGTAGAATCTTTTTGAGGTGGAGATAAAAGTTTTGTTGAGTTGGATATTATAAGTATTATTGTCTTTGATTATTGATTTTTGTTGCAACTTTTCCAGTGTTCAATTATTTAACTTACTGTTGGGACAATAACCCATTATTGTTTTTTGTCAAGATAATAAATCTTATATTTATTGTGAATTATTATATGTGGTTGTGAAAATTATTGGTTATTTTTATTTTGGAAAGTCCAGGCCTGGTACTTGAACCCTACTATTGTGTAATCCCTTTTTGTTTTCGTATAAGGTGCGTTACAAAGTAACAGTTGAATCTATCTTCCCTTCTATTGTTGTTATTATTCTTTTTTACTGTTTTGATAATCAAAGTTTATTCTGAAAATTTAACGAAAAATTGTAGTGTAAATCTAGTAGAAAAATACATAAACTAGAAACTTTTGGTAATTTCTACAAACCCACCTATATACTAAAAAGTAATTCCTATTTAAATTCTGGATACATATATATTTAAACATCATCACTCTTACAGCATGATAACGAAACTTTTTCACATTTTAAACAGTTCATTATATTATATTGTAATCCCTGTTTAGACAAACAAAATAGTTATCATTATTGGGCGAAACTTCAAAAAATTGTAGACCTATAAATTCCTGTTGTCTGTCCATCAGTCTTTTTTTAACCTCAGGAAAGATAGATAGATGAAAGTAAAACGAGATGTGGATAGCTTCGGGGCAAAAGGTCCCATTTATGTATATAAGAACGTTCGGTCTGAACCGGACGTTACGTTATTTTAATTTAAAATTTTCCCTTTAAAAGGTGTTAAATAGATAACTTGCATGACTCTACTGCTAACAGGAAAGTATGATGTACAGGGGAAAGACACTATTAATTTGAGGTGGAGAGCATATATTTTAAATTAAATTAATTAAAAATATGNTCATTTGTTTATAATTTTGTTGGGGTAGTTATTTAATTGAAAGACACAGGTCTGTTATATCACTTGTACGTGATTTAATTTTGTTCATATAATATTAAATGTGTTCTTTTTACTATACATAGGCATACTGGAATCGAAATTGATTACTTTTCCGAAGTCACAAGGTTTAATGTAGTTTTTAAAGGTGATAAAATTATCATATCTTTGTACAGTGATATCTAAAAAATTTAACTTGTCATCATTTTCGTTTTCAATTTCAAAGCATATACTGTTCTGGATATTATTAGAGTATTAAAGTATGATTTGGGGTCGGCCGATTTTATGTTAAAAACAAGAAAGTAGTCGTTAACATGACGACTATAAACAATTACACAGCGAAGTTTTAAACCGATGCAAGAGCCTATAAATATGTCTTCTAATTGTGTAAAAAATAATTATTACAAATAAAATAATTGTTAACTAAAACAAATTCGACAATTTGAGTTATGCAATTTCTGCAGTTTATGCAAATTCTCTGTTATATACAAGTATAACATTGGGAAAGTAAAAACGGTAATTGTCTTAATTAAGCCAATATCAAAATGTTCTATTTATTTAAATGAATTTATGTGAATAATTTGACAGAAAAACTTGAAAGTAGTTGTATCAGTATGTTTATATAAGATTTTATAAAATGTATATCTCCTGAAAATAAAAGCAACATGATATGATATAAGTTTGAAAGACTGAAGGTCAATGCTATTTATTCTGATTAAAATTATCGATTCATCTAATTAATTACATTAGAATTAATTAAACTAAATGTTCATTTATGACTTCTTATCATTATTATTTTATCGCGTTATTATAATTTATTAGCATTATTGTTATTATTCCTCGCATTTAAAGCTTTTCTTATTTTGTTCTAAAATTCCTTATTTTTCTTATCTGTAAATGTAATAACTAATGATGTGCCGGATCGTTAAAAATGTATATCCGCGGATACGGATACGGATACGGATCTCTACTTTCGTACTCAGTCGGTGCCGGTCCGTGTGACCTTGGACCGATAGTTGACGCTTCGCGTTAATAACGCGACGTGTTTTGACTCGCACTGAGCGTGTTTTTGTTTATAATGTGAAAGTGTGCTAAATTAGAATTCACCACAAAGGCAGACAGGATAAAGTAACAAAAGTTGATATAATTTTCCAATTAAGCTATTTCGCGTCTTTATAGTGTGAAAGTGTGATAAATTAGAATTCACCACAAAGGCAGACAGGATAAAGTAACAAAAGTTGATATAATTTTCCAATTAAGCTATTCCGCGTCTTTATACAGATTCTGTTTCGGGGGATTCCAACTTCACGGTGCAAACAGTAGCATGCGAAATTACAGCGGTAATAATAGTTCTCTGTATCCAAAGCACGTGTACAATACAGATCCCGATTGCGACAATATAACCCGGAACCTTAAAACTAACCTTAAACACTAACTTAACACTAATAACAGAAAAAGGGATAGAATTAAGAAGACAGAAAAAATGGTAGATATAGGGATATCTGGGGTTTTGTCCCTTTTTTCGGCTTGTTTCTTTATGTGTACTATTGGGTGGGATAACACACGTCCTTCTCCTATAACTGGCCACTTTTCTTCTACAATAATTAGGATTTTTTCCTTCTACAGTCGTCAATACGACCTTAAAACATGATCTTTTTTCTGAACTTATTTCTGAACTATCCGGTCATTGAAAATACGACTCCCAGTATTCTCACCTCGTNTATAAAAGTATGTTACTAGGTTTTTATTTTTTAAATGATAGTTAATATACTATCCCTTCAAAATACTAGAGAGCGCCATTTTAAGAAGCATATGTATCAGAAATACAGGGGACATGACTACGTCACAAAAAAGAACAAGTGTTTATGTTTGTTGTATACAGAAATAAAAAAATCACACTTCAAAATATAAAAACAAATTATGGTCATCAGTTGGAGAACTGAAATCCGCTGTAAGATGCTACAATCGATACATATATAATATAGTAGCCTAAAGAACTATGTGATCTCAGAAATGGCATGTCATTAGGTTCTCTAATATTTTGAAAGCAAAGTATAATCATTGATAAAGTAATTTATAGCATTCGAAACTTACTGGGTGGCAGAAAACGAGCCAATTTCTTCCACGAGCCTGAAATTTTTTCTGCAACTAAATACAAGTCGTCTATCTCTAGCATCCGTTTAGAATCTGGAAATAAAATCTCCGTTATACTTTTACAAACTTAAAATTAGATACTTTTAGTTTAAAACGAAAGGAGAGAACAAAAACTCGGAAAAATAATATAGGAAACTTCGCTCTCAAAGTTTATATCTTGGTGCATGACTCGATGACAGCGAACGTATTTTTATATTCCCCGGTTGACTTTCATTGAACGTTCAACATTAGGAACGTCATTCATTAATTTTTGCTGGCTATTGCCTGCCTAAAAGTCTTACCTAAGTAAGACATTTAGTCAGGCAATTGAAAAAACAACAGCAGAAGAATCTGATAGAATATTGAAAAAATTTTAAGATAAAAAGTACTCCTGAAAACATTCGTGAAGTTTAAGTCAGGCAATTGAACGTTAAAAACAGATGAGTTTAAAGTTTTGGCACAAATTATTAGGCTTTGTTGAGTGACCATGAGCGTTATCTAAATTTAAATTCGAAACTAAAGTAGAAAAATAAATTGATACTTTCTGTGTTTCTAGTTCAAATGTAATCTCTATCAGGAAACTTTGATCTATAGTAAGTGATTCAGAATATATTGGGTACCTGAGGAGTAATTTTTGCTGAAAAGTTGTTGATGATAAAATTTTTTAAAATTTCTTTATGCTTTGTGGGCACTAAGAAGGCCTTTTTTAGCAAGCCCATTACTCCGTCCCCAACCACCCGGCCATCACGTTGTGGCCATGGCCGTAGGCCATGTTCACAACGTGATGGACATGTGATTGTGATGGACGTTGTGATGGACATGTGATTGTGATGGACATGTGATTGTGATGTCCACAACGTGATGGACATGTGATTGTGATGGACGTTGTGATGGACATGTGATTGTGATGGACATGTGATTGTGATGTTCACAACCTGTTGGGACAATAACCC
>NW_019385082.1:210792-244460 GCF_000671375.1 Centruroides sculpturatus
AATAGAACAAAGGGTAGAAAGAAGAAACGAAACTAAACTAAAATTAATATTTACAAAAATATAGCGTACCGCCACAATAATTTAGTGTAGTGTTTCCCAACCTTTTTTGTGCTATGCCCCACCTAAGCCTTTCTAAAATTCTTATGTCTCCCTAACATATACAGCGGCTATACGATTAACCTAAACTCTGGACAAGTCCATTTTCGAATTGCCCTCCTTAACAATCCAATTGCCCCCTGTGGGGCGTGGGCCCCACGTTGGGAAACACTGGTTTGTGGCTAGTGTGACACGAGATAGCGTAGATTACGTTTGTGCTTTTGGAGAGTGTTGAGTTAAATTAAAATAAAAACAATGTCGACAAAAAAGTTTAGTAGTAAGTAAAATATGGAAATATTTTACGATAGTAAACGACGAATGTGCTATTGCTACCTATTTTTAAAATTTCATATAAGTAATGAAATTCATTAAGATAAAAGATCCGTTAAAGATCCGCTAAAAAGTAACGGATACGGATACGGATACGGATCTTTTCTTTTCCTCGGATATCCGCGGATACGGATACGGATACGGATATCCGGCACATCACTAGCTAATAACGAAACTAAAGAACACAGAACACTTGCATAACATTTGGCACGTGTTTTATCGATTAAAACACTGGATAAATCGATAAATCGATAACAATATATGAGCTTTGACGCTTGAACAGTGACATAATGATAAACTAATTTGAGATAATCTTTATATATATAAAAGGTAATTCAAATGTTTTGAAGTGTTTGATAAGAAAGACGTTAACGCTATACTGTACATAATTTGCAACGTAATGTAAGGTTGTATGTTGCTTAGGCTTCAAATACGCGAAGGCTACGCGTAGCCTTAATCGGATAAATTATTACCTAGAACGGAGTTACTTTGTTCAAGTGTTTGCGGTTTTTTAATCCTCTACTCGGCATATATACATGGAAGACTTCGGAAAAAAATTAAAATTGACAATACTAGTCCGGTGTGTAGTTACACCATAAATAAATTCTGTAAACGTAATAGTTTACAAGTAAGAAAATTTATAGGGTGCAAAAGTATCCCATTGCTTGAGGCTACACCGTGTGATAAGTTTTGTATCTCCAGTAGAGTCGGACCGAATGACGATTTTCCTCGTTATTAGTATTTACAATTTTCTATAAAACCCACCCCTACCCAGTGCAGGATTTACGTATAAGCTACACAAGCTATAGCTTAGAGCCTCCACTTTCTTGGGCCACCCCAAAATTGTCCGAGTAAGCAATTGTCATATATACTTAAATATACTGCAGCATTATTTGTCCCAATGCCGCACTTCAGGAACGTCCCATACTTTTCACCCAATCTTTTTAGCGCGTCTTTTCGAAGAACAAAGCGCCTAGTGTTTGCATTACCGATAACCGGTTAACGGTATTACCGGTAATTATGACTACCGAAATTACTGATAAATTTCGACAGCAAATGCCGGTAATTTGGGTAATTTTTAAAATTATTTCATTATTATTTTATAATAGAAATGGAACGTGTAAAGTATATAATTTTTTTTACTATAAACACGGGGATTCCCCTGTGTTGCTACGCTACATTCGAGCAAGCTGACCTTTTGTATAATATCTGGATTTATAAAGGGCCCATATCTCAAATAGCTTAGGGCCTTATCAAGTCTAAATCCGGCCCTGCCTCTATCCTCAAAATTAAGGTTTTTACCATTTATTCACCATTATGGGCCTGGCCGAACCCATAATGGGCTTGCTAATAGAGGCCCTGTAAGTGTCCACAGGACAGAAAGAGTTAAAAAAAATGAACACAAAGAAAGAAAACGAACGTACGGAAACTTGACTTTCATTTATCTAACATCGTACTCAATATTAATTAAGGACGGACAGACAGGCAATCAGACGGACGGACGACAGTGGGAATTTATAGGTCTACAGATTTTTTAAAATTGCAGCTCAGTTAAAGTAGTTTATCCTGTTATTAATCTACAACCGAAATCTGCGTGTGTTTTAAAAAAAGAAAAAAATCATTTATTTATTTTTCATTAACAAACCATGTTTAAACCGTGGACAAAAGTATATAGGCTCTATATTAAATCTATTTCTTAATAATTTTTTTGATCGTTATAAAATATTATTGATAATAAAATGGAAAAAAATCGAAAATTGTTTTGTTACGCAATCGAAATTATAAAAATGAAAAATGATAAATAACAACATTTAAATTAAANATTGTTAACCTGATTCCAATAATATCTGTTTCCAACATGTAAATCTTGACCTTTATTAATTATAATATTTCCTGAAAATATAAAGAAATTACTGAAAACTTATAATAATACTTTCTAGAAAATGGCTTATAATATAATATAATGTAGGTTCTGTTTGATGGGAGGCGCTCTGTCAAGAGGAAATAAGAAGACTTTTTATGAGAAACTGGCCCCAATTTAGATTTACAGTAGATACGTGAAGAAAATTCGGAAAACTCCAAGTGGCCAGTTAGTTGGTCAGGCGCGAATCCATGACCAACTACGTGTGTTCAGAGGTTTCATCCACTCGACTACTTGTGGACCTGCCTATTTACACTAGAGCTTTACATATTGTATTTTTTTCCTGTCTTTTTGTCAAAATATTCGTTTAAATATATATTTTAATTTTGCATATTTTCACTAGGAATGTCTCAAAATGTTGTGAAGGTTAATTAATGAAATCAAATTTTATGCAACTGAAAATTTCTAACATGAAGAAATCTCATTTTCTTCCGTAACTACAGTACAAGAATGTAGGATGATTTTATTTTGTACTTAATACTGGTAAAATATTTTCGATTTTTTTTCGGATATAAAATAAAAAGACACTTTTCAGAAAGTAATACAAAATATAATAAGAAAAATAATAAAGAATCAGTTATATTTCGTAAAATCTTTTGGCTTATAAGATATAATTGGAAATAAACCTCAATAAATCGAAGAAAAGCATAATTATGGTAAAAAAGAGAGAATCAATGTTATATCATACTCTCAAGTTCATCTAAACAAACTTATGATAAGTTGATTTTTCGTAGATTTAAGATTACAATAATAAAGTGAATTTATGAAAACAAACATAATTTCAATTGGATTGGTAGAATATAAGGGAGCACAACACGGGCGTTCTACCGAAGAAGTGCCTCCCAGGACTTTTTATAGTAGATTAACCCATTTAGATGTTAGGCACACAAAAAAAAATCCCGAAAAAAAATCGCATGTTTAACCAAGAATCCGAAATAAATTATCACTGAGTGGCGACACAATTCAAAATAATGTCTTTCAACGCTAACTTTAAATGCAACAATTTTAAATTATTACTTTCTTCATTATTAAAAGACTGAAATCAATTGAATTCCAGTGTTAATGGTGTAACTACACGCCACAGAATTCTTCCATCTCTTGGATTTCGTGCAACTTGGATATTCTTAAAAATCCAAGTTGCATGGTATATCATTATATAAAGACAATTAGCAGTACAGTATATGTAAATATAGATTCACAGTAACGGCCTGTTGTTCGGTATATTTTCTAATCTAGGCAAAACTTCATTTATGGTAATTAAGTAAATTTAAAATAAAGTATATATTTTAGTTTACTTACCAGCACCTTTCTTTTCGGCCATATTATTAATGTATGATTTCGATTCGTTGGAATAACTTTGACTAAAGAATTTAAAATAATAAATCTGAAATATATTTGTAATGATTTAAAGAAAATTTATTTTTAAATATATGACTAATTTATACATCTAAATATTACTAAAATAATTTATAACAGAAATAAATATTTCTCATATTTCTATAAATTTAAAATACAGCCACTTCTCGCGTGATCTATCTGTTTAATGGCGCAAGGGCCTCTTTCGGCCATTTTTTATTCATAAATACTACGTAAATTACAGTCGCGTGGTTTTAAAGTCAAAAACTTTAAAAAGCAAAAGTTATGTACGCTAAAATTATTAATAACTCTGAACTGAAATCATAAAGCTGTGTAAACAAATACAGAAATATTATAAAAATACTAAAAGCTGCATAAAATTATTCAATAAAACGAAAATCAATATAAGTAAATGTATAAAATAAAGCATAAAACGCATATCACAAGACAAAAATAGAATGAAATAAGAAGACAACAAGTACAGAGCTAGTATGAAATATTAAAAAAACTCTATAAAATCAATCAACAAAAACGAAAGTAGAAAATATAAAAATCTAGCAACGAGTTGCTTAACTTTCCATTCAATATTTAAAACTACATATGTGGCTCCATCCGTTACGACATTTTATTGTTAAAAATATTTTATAGTTTTAATTATTATAAAGTGGCAAATAGCTTAATTTTGAGCTTAGGGATAAGTTTTATAAAAAAATATTGTAAATGCCCCCTTACCAGGGCCCTGTACAGCTCCTAATAATTCCGAAAATGACAATGATGACCTGGAGCCACTATCATCCTTTCAAAGATTGGATGACTATAATATTGTTTTGTATGACTCTTTTAAATGAATGAACTTTTAAATTTTGGCCTGATTACATTTTTATATTTTGTAACATGTAAGAGCTGTAAATTAAAGCAATGCAATCGATTCGATGTTTCCTTTAGACTATTTCTTTATCCTTAATAAATAAAACGTTAATCGACCTAGTCGTAGGAACGAAACTAGGTCGTTAAGTGATGAGTGCCTGATTAATTTTCCTGAAATAGGAATGCCGCGGATTAATTTATATGCTATACAAGAAATACAGTATAACTTCCCTTTGAGACCACGAACATTCCCCAAAACATTTCCGTTGGTTTAAAGAAGACAGGAACCTCTATTTTGCGATCACTTTTGATTTTTCCCGAGAGGGGTCACAAATTTTCTGCATTAAACATCGTGTAATTTCACATCGTAATTACGAAAAATTAGTAAATAAATAAACAAAAATGAAGGAAAGTTAATTAAGTTCAACAGAATTAATTAAAACATAAATCAAAAGTGTATATAAAAAACTTCTTTCGGATTCTTAGAAAAAATATTTTATCATCATCCAAAGAAATTAAATCCAAGATCATTAAATCTATATGATTCCGTGAAATTTAGTGAATCGACGGTTAATAAAAAAACGTATCCCACAGATGCTTATGTTGCTATACTAATAACTGGAACAGTGATTAATACAGTATATGTATCAAGAATTTCAATGACCTTCACCTATAATAAACTCGTTTTTCTATATTTTTCCTGTTCTTGAACAATATTACAACTTATTCGCATGATTATTAATTATATTTCTTATATTAATTTTATAAAATAATACTATTAGTAGCATCTATCGCTTAAATATGCTTCTGTATATTGAGTTTAGGCACCTTCATTAATAAAGAATGCTTCGTATTTCTAAAAACTCGTATTTAGCCTAACGAACTTCAACAGATTCGTCCTTATTTATCGTTAAAATTAAACAACACAGCTCAACTTACCCCTTTTGATATCAAACAAGTTACGATCTGGATAATTATAGCTGCTATTTGTATTCATATGTTCCGTATCTTATCATGTAAGCGTAGGATTGGACGTTGAAAATGAAACTACTTTATGAAAAGTTAAAACTTCCGTCGGCGCTCACAGTTTAGTTTCTTTTTCCTTTTTTTTTCTAAATTTATTTTAAGAGGTATTTTTGTCTTTTCCGTACTACTAGGGCCTTCTTACTCATACCAATCAAGGACTAAAAGGCCGTTTTACTCATACCCATCGAGAGACAGGAAAGGGCCTTTTTACTCGTATCCATCGAAGTTCAGGCCCAGATGGGCGGCCGGGAGGCGAAAAACGAGGTCCAACCACCCATAAAAAATTTCTGGGGTTGATAACCCGATTCGACCCCACATCCCTTCCCCAGAATAGTAAGTAACCTCCGATGCCCTCCGGCTGTCTAAAAGCACTTTAATTCATTACTGATTTAAGAAACAGAAAACAACACTAAGCAAGTTTAGTGTTGTTTCCTGTTTCTCGTTGTCAAAACTTCGCACTGACGTACTTCCGTTCTCGTTTGGTTAGAGAGAAAAGTCGAGAGTAGTTCTACTTTTTTCTCTTTATCTCTAATCCACAATAATTTGTTTCTTTCAACAGAAAGAATCATAGAATTGAAATGATTAAAATTAGAGAATTATATTCGATAAATCGTAATTTATGTAGTACTTGATTGCTTACTGTTCTCTCAATTCTCTCAATTAGTTGTATTTCCTACGGAATTAGAACAGAGTTAGTGTTGCGAACAAATCACACAAAAACTGTATTTCTGCTTCTCTTCATTCTTATTGTATTAAATATATCAGCAAAAANAGGGTAGAAAGAAGAAACGAAACTAAACTAAAATTAATATTTACAAAAATATAGCGTACCGCCACAATAATTTAGTGTAGTGTTTCCCAACCTTTTTTGTGCTATGCCCCACCTAAGCCTTTCTAAAATTCTTATGTCTCCCTAACATATACAGCGGCTATACGATTAACCTAAACTCTGGACAAGTCCATTTTCGAATTGCCCTCCTTAACAATCCAATTGCCCCCTGTGGGGCGTGGGCCCCACGTTGGGAAACACTGGTTTGTGGCTAGTGTGACACGAGATAGCGTAGATTACGTTTGTTTTTGGAGAGTGTTGAGTTAAATTAAAATAAAAACAATGTCGACAAAAAAGTTTAGTAGTAAGTAAAATATGGAAATATTTTACGATAGTAAACGACGAATGTGCTATTGCTACCTATTTTTAAAATTTCATATAAGTAATGAAATTCATTAAGATAAAAGATCCGTTAAAGATCCGCTAAAAAGTAACGGATACGGATACGGATACGGATCTTTTCTTTTCCTCGGATATCCGCGGATACGGATACGGATACGGATATCCGGCACATCACTAGCTAATAACGAAACTAAAGAACACAGAACACTTGCATAACATTTGGCACGTGTTTTATCGATTAAAACACTGGATAAATCGATAAATCGATAACAATATATGAGCTTTGACGCTTGAACAGTGACATAATGATAAACTAATTTGAGATAATCTTTATATATATAAAAGGTAATTCAAATGTTTTGAAGTGTTTGATAAGAAAGACGTTAACGCTATACTGTACATAATTTGCAACGTAATGTAAGGTTGTATGTTGCTTAGGCTTCAAATACGCGAAGGCTACGCGTAGCCTTAATCGGATAAATTATTACCTAGAACGGAGTTACTTTGTTCAAGTGTTTGCGGTTTTTTAATCCTCTACTCGGCATATATACATGGAAGACTTCGGAAAAAAATTAAAATTGACAATACTAGTCCGGTGTGTAGTTACACCATAAATAAATTCTGTAAACGTAATAGTTTACAAGTAAGAAAATTTATAGGGTGCAAAAGTATCCCATTGCTTGAGGCTACACCGTGTGATAAGTTTTGTATCTCCAGTAGAGTCGGACCGAATGACGATTTTCCTCGTTATTAGTATTTACAATTTTCTATAAAACCCACCCCTACCCAGTGCAGGATTTACGTATAAGCTACACAAGCTATAGCTTAGAGCCTCCACTTTCTTGGGCCACCCCAAAATTGTCCGAGTAAGCAATTGTCATATATACTTAAATATACTGCAGCATTATTTGTCCCAATGCCGCACTTCAGGAACGTCCCATACTTTTCACCCAATCTTTTTAGCGCGTCTTTTCGAAGAACAAAGCGCCTAGTGTTTGCATTACCGATAACCGGTTAACGGTATTACCGGTAATTATGACTACCGAAATTACTGATAAATTTCGACAGCAAATGCCGGTAATTTGGGTAATTTTTAAAATTATTTCATTATTATTTTATAATAGAAATGGAACGTGTAAAGTATATAATTTTTTTTACTATAAACACGGGGATTCCCCTGTGTTGCTACGCTACATTCGAGCAAGCTGACCTTTTGTATAATATCTGGATTTATAAAGGGCCCATATCTCAAATAGCTTAGGGCCTTATCAAGTCTAAATCCGGCCCTGCCTCTATCCTCAAAATTAAGGTTTTTACCATTTATTCACCATTATGGGCCTGGCCGAACCCATAATGGGCTTGCTAATAGAGGCCCTGTAAGTGTCCACAGGACAGAAAGAGTTAAAAAAAATGAACACAAAGAAAGAAAACGAACGTACGGAAACTTGACTTTCATTTATCTAACATCGTACTCAATATTAATTAAGGACGGACAGACAGGCAATCAGACGGACGGACGACAGTGGGAATTTATAGGTCTACAGATTTTTTAAAATTGCAGCTCAGTTAAAGTAGTTTATCCTGTTATTAATCTACAACCGAAATCTGCGTGTGTTTTAAAAAAAGAAAAAAATCATTTATTTATTTTTCATTAACAAACCATGTTTAAACCGTGGACAAAAGTATATAGGCTCTATATTAAATCTATTTCTTAATAATTTTTTTGATCGTTATAAAATATTATTGATAATAAAATGGAAAAAAATCGAAAATTGTTTTGTTACGCAATCGAAATTATAAAAATGAAAAATGATAAATAACAACATTTAAATTAAAATTATTTATCATTTCTTGTATTTTGTAAATTTTGGGGAAATTTTGTGTATGCTCGAGAGAAATTTCGGATCTTGAAAATATTCTGCACCCCCTTTTCATAAGTTGTGTTGCACCACATTACTTCTTGCTGCCTGCAGATGGCTACAATTACTCATGATATTTTCAGCAAAAAAAAAAAAAAAGTCAACCAAGGGTTCAAATTCTTTGACTTTTCCTGACTTTTTTCGAATACTAATGAAAAATCCCTAATTTTCCCTGAATTTCCAGGTGCGTATTTGTACCCTGTATATATATACGAGGGCTATTTTTTAAATGAGGTCCGTGTTTTAATAAGAAGAAAAATACTGTAAATATCATTAAAATATATTTTTCCCCATATTCTACATACTTTTATCGACTTTTTTACATAATTTCCATTTTTGTTCAAACATTTGTCATACCGCTCAAAAATTTTTTTTAATTCCGACTTCAAAGAATCTGCCGCCTGCTGCCTGAAGACATTAGACCACGCCGCTTGTCTTGTATGGCACGGCGGAGTTTTCTCAACGTCACAATAAGCATCAGAATTGATTGTTGTGCCTCTTGGCATAAAATTCACTAATAAAGTCCCTTTCCTGCCCCAAAAGACAGTTACCGTGAACTTTCGTGCTGAAATCGAATAACAGATGGTATCTTATAGTCGGCGGGTGATTCAATTTTCTTTAAACACTAATAAACTTCTACAGTTTAGCACAGACAGACGATACGGCTGCAAATGGCATCTAAACACACGCAAAACATGCTGAAAGCAGATGCTCATGCACACTGCTGCAATCGCACGTCATTCTCACTCTCATTCACAAACGGACCTTATTTAAAAAATAGCCCTGGTATTTACAGTATTTCATTGTATCTTAAATTTGTTAATTTGATTAATATATTGTATTAATAAGGTATGTATTTCTCATTAATTAATTTAAAACTGAAATTAAATATAAAGCATTTAATTAAGTCGCTCGTATTATAAAATTTAATGTAGTTATTTAAACCTTATTTCCAAGTGAATGTCAACTCTGCAGATATTAGGTTGAATATTAGAAATTTGCTACAAAACTTTTAAAATGCGTTTGTTTTATTCTAAGAACATTAAAAATTGTTTTTTTAAAGAAATTATTTTATCAAATTATTGTTTATAAAAACAATAATTTGATAAAATAATTTCTTTAAAGCAATAAATCTCAGTCGAATTGAAAAATTTAATTTTTTGGATAAAATATTTCGAATAAATTTTAATTATATTATTCGCTCGACATCTTATTGAATATAAGTTATAATTTATATTAAATTATGTCAGACTTAACTATTATTTAAGAATTAAACAGACAAATCTGGATAAATACAGGATAAATATAGAAGAAATTAACGTTATCGAGAATATAGGGGAGATCGGGGCAACTTCGGCATGCGGGGCAAGTTTGTCAAGCGCTTTTTTTTAAAAACAAATTAAAAGGAGACTTTGGTTATAGGTTAGGCAGTTGAGTTTTATTGGTGGCTTGTTGAGTGTAGTGTTTTTATTGTTCTCCAACAAGCGTAGTTGAATTATCAAGCAAATTTTCATTTTCGTTCAATTCCATATAATATTTTTTTTCCANCCTTACCAGGGCCCTGTACAGCTCCTAATAATTCCGAAAATGACAATGATGACCTGGAGCCACTATCATCCTTTCAAAGATTGGATGACTATAATATTGTTTTGTATGACTCTTTTAAATGAATGAACTTTTAAATTTTGGCCTGATTACATTTTTATATTTTGTAACATGTAAGAGCTGTAAATTAAAGCAATGCAATCGATTCGATGTTTCCTTTAGACTATTTCTTTATCCTTAATAAATAAAACGTTAATCGACCTAGTCGTAGGAACGAAACTAGGTCGTTAAGTGATGAGTGCCTGATTAATTTTCCTGAAATAGGAATGCCGCGGATTAATTTATATGCTATACAAGAAATACAGTATAACTTCCCTTTGAGACCACGAACATTCCCCAAAACATTTCCGTTGGTTTAAAGAAGACAGGAACCTCTATTTTGCGATCACTTTTGATTTTTCCCGAGAGGGGTCACAAATTTTCTGTATTAAACATCGTGTAATTTCACATCGTAATTACGAAAAATTAGTAAATAAATAAACAAAAATGAAGGAAAGTTAATTAAGTTCAACAGAATTAATTAAAACATAAATCAAAAGTGTATATAAAAAACTTCTTTCGGATTCTTAGAAAAAATATTTTATCATCATCCAAAGAAATTAAATCCAAGATCATTAAATCTATATGATTCCGTGAAATTTAGTGAATCGACGGTTAATAAAAAAACGTATCCCACAGATGCTTATGTTGCTATACTAATAACTGGAACAGTGATTAATACAGTATATGTATCAAGAATTTCAATGACCTTCACCTATAATAAACTCGTTTTTCTATATTTTTCCTGTTCTTGAACAATATTACAACTTATTCGCATGATTATTAATTATATTTCTTATATTAATTTTATAAAATAATGCTAATTGGTAGCATATATCGCTTAAATAGGCTTCTATATATTGAGTTTAGGCCGTTTCATGAATAAAAGATTCTTCGTATTTTTAAAAACTCGTATTTAGCCTAACGAACTTCAACAGATTCGTCCTTATTTATCGTTAAAATTAAAGAACATACCGCAACTTACCCCTTTTGATATCAAACAAGTTACGATCTGGATAATTATAGCTGCTATTTGTATTCATATGTTCCGTATCTTATCATGTAAGCGTAGGATTGGACGTTGAAAATGAAACTACTTTATGAAAAGTTAAAACTTCCGTCGGCGCTCACAGTTTAGTTTCTTTTTCCTTTTTTTTTCTAAATTTATTTTAAGAGGTATTTTTGTCTTTTCCGTACTACTAGGGCCTTCTTACTCATACCAATCAAGGACTAAAAGGCCGTTTTACTCATACCCATCGAGAGACAGGAAAGGGCCTTTTTACTCGTATCCATCGAAGTTCAGGCCCAGATGGGCGGCCGGGAGGCGAAAAACGAGGTCCAACCACCCATAAAAAATTTCTGGGGTTGATAACCCGATTCGACCCCACATCCCTTCCCCAGAATAGTAAGTAACCTCCGATGCCCTCCGGCTGTCTAAAAGCACTTTAATTCATTACTGATTTAAGAAACAGAAAACAACACTAAGCAAGTTTAGTGTTGTTTCCTGTTTCTCGTTGTCAAAACTTCGCGCTGACGTACTTCCGTTCTCGTTTGGTTAGAGAGAAAAGTCGAGAGTAGTTCTACTTTTTTCTCTTTATCTCTAATCCACAATAATTTGTTTCTTTCAACAGAAAGAATCATAGAATTGAAATGATTAAAATTAGAGAATTATATTCGATAAATCGTAATTTATGTAGTACTTGATTGCTTACTGTTCTCTCAATTCTCTCAATTAGTTGTATTTCCTACGGAATTAGCACAGAGTTAGTGTTGCGAACAAATCACACAAAAACTGTATTTCTGCTTCTCTTCATTCTTATTGTATTAAATATATCAGCAAAAAATTACAGAATGTAATAAATTATATTTAACATACGCTTACAAAAGTTTTCTCAAAAAATATAATTGTCTAAAAATTATTATAGTGACAGCTGGAATAACTAATTATTAAAATCGTGAGGTAAAATAAGTAAAACTGATATAAATTTTAAAATATAAGTAACTAAATGAAGGTAGTAGTAAAATGTTATTAAAATAACGAGGCAGTATACTTGTACAAATTAAATTATTTTTGTTAAATCGTTTAAAAACCTTGGGCTAGTACTAGTAAAATTGAAATATATTAAAAATACATAAATAAATATAATAAAATTTTGTAAAAAATTAATAAGAGGTTACGTGTACCTTTAAAAAGAAATATATTTCCGTTGAAATGTATAAAAAAACATCCATTTTACTATTAATTTGTTCTTTGATTGTTAAGAAATTTTCGGTTTTGTTATTCAGTGTGGGGCTAAAATGATATTATCTGTTATTAATATTCGTTGGATATTTTGAAAAAGTATCGAGACATAATCTAGTTTTTTTAATTAATAAATCATTTTTGTTTTAGGTTGTTTTATTATGTGGTTATGCAGCCACTTGTTTATAATTTTGTTGGGGTAGTTATTTAATTGAGAGATGCGTGGTCTGTTATATCACTTGCACGTGATTTAATTTGTTTATATACATATTGAATATGTTCTTTTTACTATACATAAGTATACTGGAATAGAAATTGATTACTTTTTCGAATTCACGTGGTTTAATGTAGTTTTTAAAGGTGATAAAATTATCATATCTTTGNTATATTTTCTAATATCCGAATAAATTAAAACACGACAATTTGAAATAATATTTTAACAAAGTTTAATATATTGTTTAATAGTGTGTTTAATAGTATGAAATAATATAACACGAAAACAAAATTATTTTTGAAATTTCTTTTTAATTTTTTACACTAATAGATTAAATTAGTTTTATTTAAGCTTTTCCAGTTTTTCATTTAGTTTATCAATAATCAGTGTTGTACTTCAATGAAAAATTATTTAAATATAATCTTGTTTTTTTATTTTTTTAATAAGAATTTACATAATATTAAAACACAGAAAACAGTGAGCAACAAAATTGGCATTGAATACCGCACCTCTGTTCAATTTAAGTATAAATACAGTCACTAGAAGCAATGATTATTTACAAACTTTACCATGTAATAAGTTGTATCAAGATGAGTCGTAAGTATATATTTTTTTTATATCTATAGTTGATTGACATATTTTTTCAATATATATATATATATATATATATTTCTTCTTGCATCGAATTAAATTACTTGGATTATCAAATTATTTTGTTAGGTCTGGATAATGCACGATATCCTTAAAGATTAATTATCTCCATTAATGACTAGAATAAAAACATTGTAAGGAAGTTTTATTTATTTTTTTTTTTTAGAGTTTAAAAAAAAGGAATTTTTTTTTCCTGTTTAAATTGGTAAATTTGGTAAAACTGATTAAAAGAAACAATTAGTTTTCTTTCAGTTTTAATTTTATCTGGATCGAGTTTCCTTGTTTTTGATCCTTCTACTGGAAAATAGCACAAAGCTTTATGATGATTTAACAATTTTATTTCCCTTTTTTTCTCCCTGGAAAGATTATTTTAATGAATGTTTCTCGGTAAAAAAAGTAAATTTTTTCCTAATTTTGACACGATTACAAAAACAAATATTAATAATCCTCTTAATGTAAGTTTTCTGGAAAGTTTTATTAAAAATTGTTTTTATAACGTTTGATTAATGTTTATTTATATTATTTTTTAATGTTTTAATAGCTAGATATATATATATACATAACTCTGAAAATCTTATTTAAATATTTAAAGATTAAAGTATATATTGACTATATGATTTCTTTCACTTTTATTTATTTATTTATTTAAATAGCAATTTATATTGATTTAACACAGTAAATATTTTTATTATTCATAAATTATTCTAAAATCGTATATTTTTAATGAGGAAAATTAGTAAATAATATTTTTAATATACGAATTTTGAACTTTCTCGCACACACACTGCAATTTTTCTTGAAGTTACTTATTAAAAATTCCTTTATTATTATTATTTTTTTTTTAACGTTTAAAATTTATTATTTTTGTCAACATTATTTAAGAAAACATCATGAAAAATTTCTCCAGAAGCTATTTCAACATTATTTTTTCTCAAGAAGCATGTTCTACCGAGCAACATGAAAGTAAATAAGGTTTGAATGATGTTGAAGAGATTGTCAAGTAAGAGAGAGAGAGATTGAAGTGAGACTTACAGAACTTTTCTTATGTTCACTTGAAAGATTTTATAGAAATTAATGAATATATTTAAAGAACAAGATGAAAAAAAGTTATTGAGAAGTTATAAGAATTTTCAACGATGAGGGGAAGAGGGAAGATGAAGATAAATTTGAGAGAATTTGTAATGAATATTTTTTAAATTTTAGTAATAAAGTTTTAGGTTTTGAGGATCACCTTTGTGTACTTCATCTGCAATAATAAAGCACCTATTATCTTGGAATTTATTACAAAGAAATTCTATCGCTTTATAAATACTTTTCTAGTGTTTTATTCTAGAAATTTATTTATTTATTATATTATTTATTAATTCTAGTGCTTCGTGATCTTTGAAATTAATTTAATATTAATGTATTTTCTGAAAAATAACTATCATATCGCCTCTAAATATGACTATTTTTATATAATCAATCAACCATATTTTCATTTAGTCGTCTACAATATCTCAGCAATGGCATTTGTAGACTTTTCCAATAACATTTTTGAATTAATTCGAAATTAACTGTCTCAAGTTTTATTATTATTTGTCACGAATTTACATTAATTTAAACACAGATTGTACTTTAAGCTTCTGTATTCAACAAGTAAAAATCTTATATTATTCATCCTTAGAATTCCTTAATTTTTAACAATAAATTGATGGATTTGTGCTTAAAATACCGAATTTAAGACCTTTTATCTATATACAATAAAACTTGTGTAAACCGGAATCTAAAAGTTTTTCCGGTTTAGGCAGGTTTCCGTTGTGGACAGGTTTATCATATTTTATAAGTGCAATGAAGCATTATTCTTTCCATTCATCAACTTAACAATTAACAAAGGCAATTATTATAATATAATAGAAGATTTTTCTCTTTAAGTATTGTGTTAAATTACAACAGAAGCACCGAAAAATCGTTTGAACTAAGAAAAAAATTTCTTCCAAAATTTTTTTAACCTCTAAAAATCGATAGAAGAGGAGTGATAACATCAGTTAAATCTTTCTTGAATTTTTCGTGCCGCTCAGACATGCAAATTTCCATCTTAAACCGAGAACATAAACATAACGTGATGTTTACAATCATCACGCTATTCATACTTTATTATTATTATTTTACTTTTCTTCTATCAACAATTACCGAGTTATTATTGACATCAGTTAGATAACAATTGCCACTTCTGGAACATATCGAGTTTAAATGGCCAAATCAAGTGAGGAAAATTAGTCAGTAGGAAATATAACAGAAGTGAAGACAGCTGGTCTTTTTCTCAATCCTATTCTTTGATTTGTTATTGTTATTTGTAAAAGATTTTCTTCTATATGCAACACGTGGATCGATAAATTGGGATAGAAGTAGGAGAAATGCCTATTGTTCTCCGTTACATCATCGTGGAAGCTTAATATACGATATCAAAGAATCTCTTCAATAATTTTCCTATATTTATTAAATATTAATATTGATATTTATATTAGAAATAAAGATTTGACCGCATACTTCTGCCATATTAAAGAAAGAAAAAAAAATCCAGCAACGAGTTGAGTAACATTCCCGGTAATATTTAAAACTGAGTGGGCCAACATCTGTTACGATATTTTATTTTAAAAGTTTTTGTATTATTTATTATTATAAAATGGCATAGAGCTTAATTTTCAGAATAGAAACAAGTATTATAAAAACTTAGAAATGCTAATAACGAGTAAAATCCTTATTAAGTAGACCCTACTCGAGAAATGGACTCCGTTTCTCTTCTCACCCTGTCGATCTTTAACCAATAAAATTTATTAGCATCAATTCTCCTGATACACAAATCTCCCCACAAAATTTCAGAATTTTCGACAACAGGCATACGAATTAGGCCTCAAACTATATGAAAAAGATCCCCAAACATATATTCTAACATCCATAATACAAAAAAAAAAATCTGCGTTTTTCGACCTTTTAAAGTATCGAGTCCAAAAATATTGGATTGTTTTTTGATCGATCGCCATACTCCCCCTCTGCTATATAATAACCGGTAAAATAAAAATGGTCATAGATAAACAGAGTTTGGCTATCTGACAACTTTTTATACAGATGTCTACTGTAGTTTGGTAATGTTGGAGTTTTTCGGGTTTTCTTCAAGTTTGTAACACCCAAACAGAAGCCAATCTTCCATAGAAAGTTCTCCTGGGTGGCATCCTCCCTCAGCAGAGAGCGCCAACCTGTTATTTTGCCATAAACAAAGAAATCAAACCAAATATTTTGCTAAACGAAGTCATCACCACTCGCCATCCTATTGGTTAAGTCGATTTTTGGCAATTAGTGTTGGAAAATGAAAAACCAAGATATCATGATGATCGGCTTAAGTCATGCACTAGTAATGGAACTGACACTTTCAGCTTGACAATAATGCAGTGGCGTAGCGTGGGTGTCAGCCGACCGGGACGGAGGAAAATTTCGCCCCCCTTATTTAGGTATCTCAATTTAAAAGACTAAAATTCAGCTAAAATTTGTATTTTAGCTTTACGTGTATAATGTCAAAATAAAATTTTAGACATTCCTAGATAAAAACCACCGAACACACTTGTCGTGGGTTTCGAACCTCATCAACGGGATGGCTAACGTGAAACTTTCCAGGTTTTTCACGTGCTAAATTCCCAAATGAGCTCAGTTTACCATAGGAAGTTCCCTCGAGAGGCATCCTTCTTGGCAGATCGCCCACGCGGTAATTATTTTCATTAAGGGAACCACGCGGTTTTTCCTTAATTTATTTTAGAAAAAGGCATATTTAATAGAAATTTCCAAAATACACACAATAGAATTTTTTCCGGGCGTCTTTATTATTTAAATTTACAAATACATGATATCTTAAAAGATATGAATTTGTTGTAAGGATTAGGCCTATATTTGTTTTCAGATTTACATATTTTTATGATTATTCGTAATAGTTAATAAAATCAGAAATAGTCATGGAAAAAGGTATGTATTTCTTCTTACTTGATTATTTCTCATTTATATTAATTTAAATTTTTAACAATCTATACTGATATTATAGGGCTCATCTTCTAGTATTTTATAATTTGAAGGAAAGACAAAATTTTATTAACCCAAAACATCTTTCTTTTCTGTGAATCAGCAGGATCAAAATAATTAACACCTAATCCGTTGCCGAGGAAGTTTATTTAAAATACGAACGTTTTCGATCTACTCCATAGATCATCTTCAAGTTAAAAAAACGAATATGGAATAACCACAAAGAATAGAACATTAAATTCAAATTCAAAAAATATCGACAACCAAGTAAATAAGTAAGATAATTAAAGTGTAAAAAATACCAAGTGTAAAAATAAATAACATACAACAATAAATAAGTAATAGTACAAGCCGTTAACAGTTGACAAAAACTATAAATGCTCTCATGACGTGAATTGCGAATCAAGTCGTCATTCATAAGCTATTTGTATCAGATAATTCTTTTAATATCAAACTTCCATGCTGAGGGTAGGCCCTCTGCATCTCTAGCGTTTATACATCTATCATTAAGTTTGCTTCTGTATATTTCCATTTTTTCGGCAGTCTTCGCTAAAGTTGGGGAATGTATTTGCCTAATGATTTCAGCCTCTTCCCATTCAACTACGGAACCTTGGGCTTGAGCCATCTGGGCCAGCACAGTTGCGTTTGATTTTTTCCTAACATCATATTTATGTTCTCTGACCCTTACCCCCAATTTCCTCGTTGTAACTCCTATGTACTCTGTTGTGAATTTGTCTCTTTAATCCGATTTTCAGTTCGGTAGACTATCATATATAGCATTCAGGTTATGAACTTCCTTTATTGATTTGTCATATGCATTTCGGACTTAATTGTAATTTAAGTCCCTCTTCAGTACAAACTCAGATTCTGTTTTCTAAAAACCTCGGTGTATAATTGGTAACGTTGTAAAAGAATAAAAATACAGCCATTTAAAAAAAAAAACACTTCAACTACATATTCACATTAATACGTTGCACACTTTACAAATGTTTATAAAAACCTTTTCTTAAAAAAAGTTGTAATTGTAAAGGTTTTTATGAACATTTGTAAAGTGTGCAACGTATTAATGTGAATATGTAGTTGAAGTGTTTTTTTTTTTTTAAATGGCTGTACAGTAGTTTTATTCTTTTACAACGTTACCAATTATACACCGAGGTTTTTAGAAAACAGAATCTGAGTTTGTACTGAAGAGGGAAATCGGATGGAATTCCGTCCGGATGGCCAAAGTTTTTAAGGTGTTAAACCTTCCATTCTAAGGAACCCGAAATTAAATAGGGACGATGGACAAACCCCATGAAATTTTCGAGGGGTGGTCTGTTCTGGATATGTCCACTCCTCATCACTCACATGTTCCATTGTGTGCGTAGCCGAATCTACTATCTGATAGAAAAGCAGGTCATCACATAACCCACAGAGTGGCAAAAGCAAAAAAAAAAAAACAAAAACAAAAATCACATAGAACATGCGGATGCGATTTACTTCCATGTCTTTTACAAATTACGAATTTCTTAAAACGACGAATTATTAAAAATATTGATTTAAATTTCAATAAAATGACGACGTTGAAGACTTATTTATTAAAATATCAATATGGAAAATTATAATTATAACTTACTGATCAGTTCTTCTGAAAGAGCAATTAAGCCACTGTGATCATCAGAATTACAAGATTCTTCCTCACATGGCTCTTTCTTTGCATTCACTCTATGAATAACGTCATTCACGTAGCTGAAGAAATATCTGTTTCCAACTTCCACGTTTTTTGCTTTCTTAATCTTTATTTTCTGTTGAAAAAATACAAAATTATTCAATCAAAACTAATTTAATACGGTAAAATCTACTTATGTTCATCATAATAACCTACGGTTGTCCGAGAAACTTAAAGCATTAGCCTGCTAGTTTGGCGGATCCGAAATCAAATCCGAAGTGGTTTACATTTTAATTTAATTTTTTTAATTATATATTTAATTACCGGTATATAAATTTTTATTCTTTATACACGTTAATTATATATCTATTTTGACAAATGAACTAAAGTGCAGTACTATAAATGTGAATCATAATTATCTATTGTTTTCATTTCTACTTTCTATCATTACCAATTAATAAAGTTTCTGTTGTACTCGTTTGATACTAAGTAAAGATAAAATTAAGTAATAAAGCTTAACTTACTTTTTTGTTAGCACAAGAGTTAACACATGGAGAACTAAAACTGCAATTTCCCATTTTGAAAGCTTCTTGTAAGTATCTGAATTACGGACGGTGGAAGATATGGAGTAGTAATATAATGCTAAAGTTGGCTCACATAGGGCATTGTGGTATTGGTAGACTCAACACCACGTGGTTATTGTCGTTTGAATTGAGATAGTGTTATTAATTTATGATTTGTTTCAGTTATGTTTTCGTAGTGGTTACATAACTGAGGGAAATGTTATAATCGTTCAAATTTTTACACCAAAGTTCTTGTTTTTTGCATTCTCAGACGTTTTAAGACCCCATGATTCAAAAATAAACGGAACAGAATTTTCTCTTTCTATACGTGTTTGTGTATTAGGCTGTAATTTGCTTTATATTTTGGGATGTCACGTGCCAAAAGTTTTGAAATTTGGCAGGACTATTTCTATTTATGGGTATTGATGCTATTATATTTTGGAGATAATAAAACAAAGGAGAGATACAAAAAATAGAGAATCATATCTCGAGTGGGTTCAGACAGTGAAATTTTTACTTGTACCAGTAATGTAAATTAAAGATGAGCAAATTAATATTTTTGATAATTTATAATAATTAATAACATAAAAAGTTTTTAAATAAAATACGGTAATAGATAGCGCCACACGTAATTTTAAATTTTGGCACTAAATCGAGGTTAGATAGTACATATACAGTGTTATACTGTACTGCCTGCATCTACGAGTAGTAGGATTTCACGTTTTAGCTGAATAATTGTTGTGAACAGCGTATTTAAATATTAATACTTTTTTTAAATTAAATTTTTTAGTCAATAATTTAGAAATTAATTCTAAAAATTTGAATAATTTAGAAATTATGTAATACAATTTTAAATTCGGAGAAAGAGTAAATAAACCAGGAGTTTGGTATCGAACTTTCAAAACCCTGAGAGGTGACAACTCTCTTTACATAAGTGTGAATATTTAAACAAATAACTGAACTTATACTTATGTTGCCGATAAGAAAACGTTCGATTATAAAGGCAATAATCAAACAAATGACGAGTCTAAAAAATTATTTTCAACTGATAATTGAGAAAAAATGAACTACAAGTCGCGTAATTTTTCCGGCAAAAAGTTTAAAATTGCGTGTCTCGCCACGTGTTACGATAATTTATTTAAAAACATTTTATATTATTAATTGTTATAAAATATCAAAAAGATTAATTTTGAGGTTAGAGATGAGTTTTATATTAAAAAAATTGTAAATTTTAATAACGAGTAAAATCTTCATTAAGTATGTCTGCACTCGACATATGACTCTTCTATCTTCACACTCCTAAACTTTTAACCACCAAAATTTAATAGTACCAATGCCCCTAATATATAAACCTGCCCGCAAAATTTTAGACATTTTTGACTAAAGAAACAAGAGTTATTTATTAACTATCGAAGTAGGTCAACAAATTGTCTCTTATCCAAATCCACACATAAAGAAAACCCTAAACTTTTTTTGCATTTTCGACGTTTCAAAGTCTTCCGAGTTCAAAAATGTGAAAAATTTTTAGAGGAATCATTTTAGACCGATCGCCATACTTTCCCCGTTATATAGTCCTATCGCAGCCGGAAAAGTAATAATGAAAGCGAAAGAATTTTTAGTCTCGGATATGTTTATTTACTGATTAATTGAATAATCAACCGCAGTTGCAATGTAACCGAAAGCCTGAAAATGCGAGCATTCTGTTGGGAAGCCAATTACTTTTTTTTTTGCTTTATTACTCATGAATAGGTAAGTATTGTTTTTATCATAACTTAATGTTTTAATTTCTCGGCTGTTATAGTGTAACACGGGAACGTATTGTAATTGAAAATACTGTTTGAGATATTTTAATCCTTAAAATAAAAAGTAGGGAAAATTTCAGGCGTGAAAAAGAAATTAAACTGAACTATTCAGACCCCTCTAGAGCCATTTCTGCGTATCGGATTTTGATCAAACTTGGTATATACGTTATACAGACCACGGGGAAGAGATTTCTGCAATAAAAAGTCACCACAGGATGACTGTTTATACGAAATTAGTACGCAAAGTAAGCAGACCTATTAAAGAAGAATACATTCAAAACCTGAAAGTCATTCTGCGCGTCTTTAATTATAAACTTACGGAAAAAACACAAAGCTTTACTGGTGAAACTGTTTTATCAGGACGACGGCAATAGCTTAGCTGCACTGGGAAATCGCTGCTGTAGTTGACAGAGCCTCCAGTTCACAACATTCTTCAAGTGTTCCACCGGTGCCTTGTTGTGAGGTTTCCTAAAAGATTGTGTTTATGGAGGAGGGATTAAGACTCTGCCCGAATTGAAAGCCAGCATTACATGCCATGTTGCTGAAATTCCTTCTAATGAAATGCATTACATGTCATGTTGCGAGGCTTTCTTCGCGATACCATTGAACATGCTGTAATGCGCTTTGAACACGTAATTAATGTCAATGGAGTACACTTTGAACACATTTTGTGATTGAATATATTGTAATGTTTCTGATTTTGTCGTCTTTCTTTAGGCGCCATATTTTCATGTGATGGTCGAATTTTGAACTATTTTGTTTGTAGAAATCTCTTTTCTGTGTTCTGTATAACGTATATACAGTTTCATCAAAATCTGATAAGCAAAACGTGCTCTAAAGGGATCCCAGTAAAGGGAATACCAGTTAACCGATTTACCGGTTAACCGATAAATTGACAAAAAAAAACATTCGGTAAACTTACCGGTAAATTTTTGAAATTTACCGGTAATTCAGTAAATGAAAAATTCATACTAGACATTTTTATGTAGAAAATATTGTGTTTATAGATATTTAAAAAGGCTAAAGGGACATTGAAAAAAAAAAACAGGTAAATGTAAGCAACAATATATCTAATTATTAATTTTATGTGAGGTATTTTTTGTTTAATTTTAATTTAAGCTTTCTTCGGTTTGAGAGGCGGTATAAATCGTACTGATTACAGATACAGATCGTCAAAATTAGGAGATAAGACTGTAAATAATTTAAGTTTCTTGAGAAGTTATTTTTTAAAAATGATAATCAATAAAATGGTATTAGTTACTATATATCATTTCTGTGGAATTTTATTTTTCTGTATTATTTTATTTCTGTTTCTAAAAGTTATTATTGTTTGTTTAGAATAACACTTTGATTTTTATATTTTTTATATTCTATATCTTTGAAATAAAAAATGTGAAATGGAAATCAAAATGACATATTTTTTATCACCTTAATTTTATTTTTTAGAAAAAAAATTTACCGGTAAACCGGTATTTTAATTTTCATTTGCCGAATTACCGGTAAATGAAACAGTCGGTAAATTTACAATCCCTAATTACCACTTTGTATGTGTGTGTTTGCTAACCTTATTTCGTTTAATATCTCAGGATAGGGTATAAAAGAAATTTGGCGTGTAACTTGTATATAAAGAGAACTGATGCTATTAAATTTTGGAATATGCAACTCGAGGGAATGAGGAGATAGAGGGGATTACTTGTCATATTTCGCCTGGGATCAGACATAATGAAAACTTTATCCATTATTGGAGTTTACAATACTTTTAAAAAACTCATCTCTATGCTCAAAGTTAAGCTTGTTTTTTTATACCTTTTTACAATAATTAATAATATACATAAGAATCCGCATCGAATCCTTACGTCTGTAGAAAGCTTCTGTGTGGATCCTCATAATTTATTAATTCAGCAATTGGAGTAAACTCTCGATTTAACTAACGAAACTTTGTTCTATAGGAAAAATTTGTTTGTTTTGTTAGTTCCGGCAACTCGACACTTGCCTAGGAGAAATGCATTTCGGGAGATCTTTTCAAGGATAACTGGCCCCTATTAAGGCGTTACAGACGTGGAGAAAACCCGGTAAATTTACCACACGTGGCCAGCCCGTTCTGGCCAGACGCAAACCCACCGTGTTTAGGGAAAGGAAGCGCTTGACCACTGTTGGGCCGGAAAAATTTAAAAACATTTATATTCGTGTTAACAGGTTGGAACAACGAGTCAATGTGTGTGTATATTACCTCTTCATATTTATACATTATAACAACATTTGAAAACACTTGCACCCTATATCTTTTAAAACCAGTAGCGTGCCGTGACGTTTGATGATAGGGAAGCTGTGTTTCTGTAAGAAGCCGATTTCCAGGGGCAATCAGTTAATTGAACGTGATGGTCAAGGGTCCATTTGTATTCGTTTGTTCGATAAGCCAGTAAAAACCGTAGATTTCTCTAAATGTATTTTTAATATCACAATTACATTCTGAATCGCTAGCCACGATATAAGGGCTAAAATTATAAATAAAATAATAAAAACTTACTTGGTGGTGGATGTACTGTACAATACATACCTGGTACAAAATATTCTTCAATTGTATGAATATACTTTAAAGAAAATTATTATAAAATATAGCTTTGTAAAAAACCGTACATAAAAATAACATAAAATATTCTTTACTTTTTAAATCTTAAAACTATTCACTTAGTTAAAATAGCTCCCTACGAGTGGCTAATGGATGAAATCAGAGACGGTTGCAGAGCGTGTATACACGCGGACTGCCAAATCCCAAAGATGGCGATACTGATCAATGTCAAATATCTCTTTCGTCGCATCACTAGTATATCTCAATGGACGCGACAGGGTTGTTGTAGATTTTAAACGTTTCTCACCTTAGCTGTAAGAATCTAAATATGTTAAACTTAATAGAGTGTCTGTCATTTGTTTTCTAACTAATTCGTTTTAGGACCAGGTGTTCACGGAAATTTCCAAAATTTACAACTTTTCGGTCACTCTCGTCGAACTGGAAAAACTTCTGTCTTTATTACATCTAGTATTAAGAAATCAGTCCTCCCCTATACTCGGCTAGAAATTGGTTCGGTTAAGCTTTTGTTTAAGTAAAATTTCGACTCTTTCAGCAGGATTTTCTGTTTCCAATTTTTTAATCTCTTAATTATTTAACTACTACTTAAGTAGAAATAAGCCGAAACTAGTGATGCAACGAATGGTATATTCGTCCTCAGGCCGAATATCGAATATTCGGCCAGGAGCGTGGACGAATAGCCGAATATTCGGCCAAACTATTCGGCTTGATTAACGCACGTACGAAAATTGACGAGCAAACAGAATTATGGCAGGGATCGCGCATCCTGCTCTCTATTGGCCCTCTGTCACTACGCTTCGCCAATCTTGACAGTTGTAGCGGACAGACATGAGCGTCATGGCAGTATGTGATGATATCAAATGTGGATAACAATGAAATGACATACACGAATAAATAACGGAAAAAGAACAAAGAAGGACCGCGAAGTGAAAATGTGAAAATAAATACGAAATTGAGTTGATAACATAATCGAACAAGTCGAGGCAGCTTATTGGCGTGAATTTCGCGGCCGTCAATGCCAAATAATTGTTCTCATAGACTTCGGAAAGCTAAATGCTTGTAATGAAAGTCTCTTAGCGTGACCGGCGAAAGCCTGGGGCCGTTCGGGCTACCAAGCTGTCTGGAACTTCAGTTATGAGAATTTTGTACAATGAAACAAAACAGTCAATTTAATTTTCAAGTTTATAATAAGGGACGATTTCATAAAAACGCATTTATTAATTAATCAGATCATTAATTATTATTTTTCCACATTTTATGACCTAACTTTCGATCTTATGTGTCCACGCAGTAAAAATTTTCATACAAATTTTTTACCCTTTTTCACTCCTTTAGGGTTGAATTTCGTAAAAATTTTTTTTAGCACGCCTACACTTTACAAAAAGAACACATCCTCAAATTTTTAAGTTTCTAGTTTCTAGAGCCAGTAGTTTTGGGTCTGCGTTATCTTATCAGGACTTGTTCTTTTATATACGAGTATATAGATGACTAAACTACATAGTAAGTAGGCAGTTTTCATTTGATTTGTTACCTTTTTTTGATCTCTTAAAAAATAACTTAGTTATATTACTTTTCCTTTGATCTTTTATAAGCAAAAACTTGCGCTTTCTCGAACTTGAAATGTATGTTCAGCATTAATAAAAGTTACCAAAATGATTAATTTACAGCGTTTTTTTATTTCTTACTCCTGTTTTTAGGTATTCGGTATTCGGCCGAATACCGAATAGTAACCGAATATTCATTGCATCATTATTCGCAACCGGTTACTTTGTACTTGAATATTTGTAGTCTTGGAGAAAAAGTACAAAGACAAATTTTCATGATAATGGATACATAAATCGTAAATTTAAGGATAATAAATTCTAGAACTTTTTCTGTACTTCGTGCATCTGTCTCATTCATTAAATTTAGTTGTAAATGATTTTACCAAAGTAACAGTTTATTTTTAACATTCTACAAGAATTGTACATGTTTTTTTCTACATCCCATTGACTTCTGTATACGTGTTAGATACACCAATGAAGAGAATTCAGAAAATTGTATCCTGGTCACTGAACATTGGTTGAGAATTTGCTCTTGGCAAAGAATTTTGATTGGGTTAAATAATTTCAACTATCAAACCAAACTGGATAGCTGAGACTTGAGAGTCTAACCTATTAGACTTGCAAGGTTGACTCAGTTTCACGTATATTGCTCATAATTAGCGTATCATGATGTAACTCAACTATGTCACGATAAGCTCTGTACTATTTTCCTGGACTATTAAGAAATGCTGTACAAGAGTTTTATTTTCCTGAATATTATAACATGGGAAATATGGGCATTGTATCTTGTCAAATTTGATCCTTGGGTTTTCTGTGACATTTTGAGACCCCTAAAAACAGGGTAAGATTCCGAGGATATGTGTGTACTGTATGTGTTTTTCTTGTGTGTGGGCAGTGGCACGTTATACTTATATGGAGACCAGGCAAATTTGAATTAGATGGGCTTCCGTACGGTGTTGACTTCATGCATTTTTCTTCGGGGAGGTTTTTGGGGAAAAAGTTTTGTATAAAAGATTGGGTTGGAAATTGTTGCTAAGTACCTCACGTAATTGTCTTTATCCCCATGGGATAACGAGGCACTATGAGTTGGGTGTCGGAAAAGTCGAGCAAGGCTCATTGCCAGACTTTTTAGTTGTTATGTTTATGGTGTATTCTTGCATATTTACGATGTGCTAACTTCAATAGAAATAAAGTAAAATAAAAATAAGTAACAGGTTAAATCAATTTATCCTGTTTTGTTACATATTACAACATATTCAATAGCCGACTGTGTTTCTTTGAGGCTCTAGGTTCAATTAGTCCCATTATATAAAAGTGTTTTTCCTTATATAAAAAGTCAACAACATCGTCAATATTTGAGTTATATCACTGATATCACTGTTCTTGCTGGGGTGAGAAATGCAACTTTTTAAACGTTCACTAAATTTTTAGAAACATACTCTTTTTGCTATGCAATTTTTGAGGCCCTAGCGCACGCGCCTAACGAGCCTCTTGGGAAATCTGCCATCGAACATATTCGCTTATCCATTCATATACGTCGTTTGCGAATAACATGCAATTACTTTTATTTAATAACTAATATGTTACGAATATATAGGTTAGGTTCTTACATTTCTAAAGTGTCATTATTTCGTAGAGGGAAAGAGCCTGTTATATATTACAGCCTAGGATCAGAACAGACTAAGTTCAGCCTCGTGTATAACTCAAGTTCAAACAAAAGATTTCCATTTGAAACGACAGCAACAGACTACAAAATAAATGATATCATTAATTCCGAAAGTTTAAAATAAAAAACAAAGACCTTTGTGTTTCTAATACCAAAATCGACGATAATAGTCATTTATTTGATAAATAATTCGTTTAATACATAAGATACAAATTGTAAAAATTTGGCACATTTTCAATTATAAATTTTAAAATTAATCTTCACACACTAACGGAAATATTGCTTAAAATGATGAAATTGCAACGACTCAACACACTGTTACGAATGTGCTCAATGGCTCAGAGTTTAAAAATTTTTAATTTTGTTATTTCACATTATGATCATCAGAATTACAAGATTCTTCCTCACATCGATCTTTCCTTTCATACGCTTCACGATTATCGTCATTCACGCTCGAGTTATATTTGTTCCCAATGTCCACGCTTTCTTTTGCTTCCGTAATCTTTATTCTCTGTTGAAAAAAATATAAAATTATTCAATCAAAATTAATTTAATATAGTAAAATATAGTTGTGTTCATCATAATAGCCTACGGTTGGCCGATGAAGTTAAAGCCGTTAGCTTGCTACTTTGGAAGATCCGGAAGGGTCGAAAATCCCTTAAAACTTTTTAGTGAAAATTTGATTTTTGTAAAACTAATAACTAATACTTGTTAAGATTGTCGGACTAATTGTTCAAAATGTGATTATTTATTGTACTTACTTCGTTGAGAATAATAATTGACCATTAATCATTGTTAGTTCTGAGAAAATTTGAAAACAATCACGTTTGCCTTTATTTGGGTAAAAGAATTTACAAAACTACTTGAAAACAACACAATTATCTACCAACCAAATGAATAAAACAGCTTCTTCCCTCCTCAGACTTAGCGCCAGCTATGGCTACCTGATATTTTAATTCTATTTTAAAATACAGCTGAGTGACCTCGTGGTTTACATTTTAATTTAATTTTTTTTATTAATTCAAAAACAAAAACTTTCAAAAAAACGACTTTAAGGTGGAGAAATTTTTTATCGTTAGTGAATAAAGCAATTTTGATTGTGAATTTCAGAGGCTTGGAAGCTTTATTAAAGTGTTCAAAATTCAAATTAACCTAACAGTAGAAACTTCATTAATTGGGATTATATAGACAGATTCTTGGCATTCGAAAACGTTCATTACTTTTAACCTTTTGTACTTTTACTTTCGATTTTGCTTTCATATACATAAATATTTATGCTGTTTTGTATATAATTATATGTTTATTTACCTGTATATAAATTATTCTTCCTTATACACTTTAATTATATATCTATTTTNACTTTTAACCACCAAAATTTAATAGTACCAATGCCCCTAATATATAAACCTGCCCGCAAAATTTTAGACATTTTTGACTAAAGAAACAAGAGTTATTTATTAACTATCGAAGTAGGTCAACAAATCGTCTCTTATCCAAATCCACACATAAAGAAAACCCTAAACTTTTTTTGCATTTTCGACGTTTCAAAGTCTTCCGAGTTCAAAAATGTGAAAAATTTTTAGAGGAATCATTTTAGACCGATCGCCATACTTTCCCCGTTATATAGTCCTATCGCAGCCGGAAAAGTAATAATGAAAGCGAAAGAATTTTTAGTCTCGGATATGTTTATTTACTGATTAATTGAATAATCAACCGCAGTTGCAATGTAACCGAAAGCCTGAAAATGCGAGCATTCTGTTGGGAAGCCAATTACTTTTTTTTTTTTGCTTTATTACTCATGAATAGGTAAGTATTGTTTTTATCATAACTTAATGTTTTAATTTCTCGGCTGTTATAGTGTAACACGGGAAAGTATTGTAATTGAAAGTACTGTTTGAGATATTTTAATCCTTAAAATAAAAAGTAGGGAAAATTTCAGGCGTGAAAAAGAAATTAAACTGAACTATTCAGACCCCTCTAGAGCCATTTCTGCGTATCGGATTTTGATCAAACTTGGTATATACGTTATACAGACCACGGGGAAGAGATTTCTGCAATAAAAAGTCACCACAGGATGACTGTTTATACGAAATTAGTACGCAAAGTAAGCAGACCTATTAAAGAAGAATACATTCAAAACCTGAAAGTCATTCTGCGCGTCTTTAATTATAAACTTACGGAAAAAACACAAAGCTTTACTGGTGAAACTGTTTTATCAGGACGACGGCAATAGCTTAGCTGCACTGGGAAATCGCTGCTGTAGTTGACAGAGCCTCCAGTTCACAATATTCTTCAAGTGTTCCACCGGTGCCTTGTTGTGAGGTTTCCTAAAAGATTGTGTTTATGGAGGAGGGATTAAGACTCTGCCCGAATTGAAAGCCAGCATTACATGCCATGTTGCTGAAATTCCTTCTAATGAAATGCATTACATGTCATGTTGCGAGGCTTTCTTCGCGATACCATTGAACATGCTGTAATGCGCTTTGAACACGTAATTAATGTCAATGGAGTACACTTTGAACACATTTTGTGATTGAATATATTGTAATGTTTCTGATTTTGTCGTCTTTCTTTAGGCGCCATATTTTCATGTGATGGTCGAATTTTGAACTATTTTGTTTGCAGAAATCTCTTTTCTGTGTTCTGTATAACGTATATACAGTTTCATCAAAATCTGATAAGCAAAACGTGCTCTAAAGGGATCCCAGTAAAGGGAATACCAGTTAACCGATTTACCGGTTAACCGATAAATTGACAAAAAAAAACATTCGGTAAACTTACCGGTAAATTTTTGAAATTTACCGGTAATTCAGTAAATGAAAAATTCATACTAGACATTTTTATGTAGAAAATATTGTGTTTATAGATATTTAAAAAGGCTAAAGGGACATTGAAAAAAAAAAACAGGTAAATGTAAGCAACAATATATCTAATTATTAATTTTATGTGAGGTATTTTTTGTTTAATTTTAATTTAAGCTTTCTTCGGTTTGAGAGGCGGTATAAATCGTACTGATTACAGATACAGATCGTCAAAATTAGGAGATAAGACTGTAAATAATTTAAGTTTCTTGAGAAGTTATTTTTTAAAAATGATAATCAATAAAATGGTATTAGTTACTATATATCATTTCTGTGGAATTTTATTTTTCTGTATTATTTTATTTCTGTTTCTAAAAGTTATTATTGTTTGTTTAGAATAACACTTTGATTTTTATATTTTTTATATTCTATATCTTTGAAATAAAAAATGTGAAATGGAAATCAAAATGACATATTTTTTATCACCTTAATTTTATTTTTTAGAAAAAAAATTTACCGGTAAACCGGTATTTTAATTTTCATTTGCCGAATTACCGGTAAATGAAACAGTCGGTAAATTTACAATCCCTAATTACCACTTTGTATGTGTGTGTTTGCTAACCTTATTTCGTTTAATATCTCAGGATAGGGTATAAAAGAAATTTGGCGTGTAACTTGTATATAAAGAGAACTGATGCTATTAAATTTTGGAATATGCAACTCGAGGGAATGAGGAGATAGAGGGGATTACTTGTCATATTTCGCCTGGGGTCAGACATAATGAAAACTTTATCCATTATTGGAGTTTACAATACTTTTAAAAAACTCATCTCTATGCTCAAAGTTAAGCTTGTTTTTTTATACCTTTTTACAATAATTAATAATATACATAAGAATCCGCATCGAATCCTTACGTCTGTAGAAAGCTTCTGTGTGGATCCTCATAATTTATTAATTCAGCAATTGCAGTAAAATCTGGATTTAACTAACGAAACTTTGTTCTATAGGAAAAATTTGTTTGTTTGTTTGTTACGAAAACGCAACACTTGGGATGCCTTCGGGTAGGTCTTTTCAATGGTAACTATCCCCTATTCAGGCATTACAGACGTGGAGAAAACATGGAAAACTCCACTTCGCCAGCCCGGCCTGGGTGAGGCACAAACTCACGACTGAACTACCAGTGTTCGGAGAACGGTAGCGCTTGGACACTGGTGGGTCAGAAAATTCAAAAACATTTTTATTCGCGAATAAAGCGTTCTAACAGATTGCAGTAATGAGTCAATATATGTGTAAATTACTTTTTTATATTTATACATTATGTGAGAATCTGGAAATCGGAAGGAAAGTCAATTTGAGCAAAGTAACAAAGTAGAGAAAAAGATTTATAAATTAATAGAAAATAATATTTTAAACTTCAACGAATTTTACAAAAAACGAATGTCAAGAGAAACTTTCGATTTTGAAAGGAAGTTGATTTCCCTTCCATGGCCGACTCATGATGAGTTGATTTTTGCACACGCTACTGGAGAGCAGATAAAAGGGACATTTTCCCGCCATTCGAGGCAGTCCGTCGAAAGTGGTATTACCACACGAAGAGAGACCGACATACGAAAAGATATCGTCATACAAAGTGTCCGTCATACAAGTCAGTCATACGAATCCGTTAAATGAAAGTCATAGATTTATAGCACTACATACGAAATATACGACAAAATTGTTAAAAGAGAAGTTATTTAAAGAACTTTTTATAGAAAATATTAGAAGAAGAATACCCATAATTAAAGAAGACCCTCATGCAGTGAAATATTCGAAAGACCTGGAGAAGGTAATATGATCACAGTTAGATCGATTTTGATCATGAGGTAACAGTATGTAGAAAGTCCCAGTTAGACAAGATTTTGAAAACGAAAGGGCCAGAATATTTAAATAGAAATTACGTCGTGTGTTCCAACCATTTTACGGAAAAAGATTATCTTCAGAAATATCAGCAATATTTCAAAACAATTTTAATATGTTTGTTACAGAGTCTATATGGAATTAAAACTGTCAATTAATTATTTCTTTAAAAAATGCAATTATTAAAGGTGTTTGTGACAATTGTATTAAATTATTGGCAGATAAATATTTCAAAGTCGTTATTAAAGCATACGTGACAAAAAATAACGATTCATCTAAAAGTTTTCTGAGAACAAAAAATGCTAAATTAAAGATTTCACATATGTAATAACTGTATTATCCATGATCTGTATGATCAAACTGTGCACATAATACATTTTGGGGTTCAATGTGTTTTAATTTAATGAAAAAATGTTTTATTTTTAAAAATTGTGAATTAAATTAAAACCTCAGAATTTAACTTAAAAAATCTGACACTTATTGAATTTGATTTGTTTTGTTGCTATTATTCCTTCCTTTAAATCACTATCCATCCACGTTTCCTACTAAGTAAAATTATAATTCATGTTTTAAGATCATAAAATAAAGACAAAAAGATGATAACATATTTATTTCGTAATATTTTTGAAAGTTTTGTTAGACTTTGCATAGTCTGCGGTGTTAATGTTCTCCTCGAACCGCTAGATGTCAGTAGTTCACGCTGTCGCCACTACGGTACATGCTAATTCACGAGAGTTTCCACTATTGTGGTATAAGCTATTTGCCTAACTCAAATTCTCCTAGGTGCCAGGAAGTTATAACGCGCCACTGTTTAGCATTGAAATTGATGGGATAAAGCAACATGACACACGAGCGATCTCCAAGGGGAGGTGACATATGAGAAGACTTTTATGAGAAATTGACCTCTTTATACGTGTTAGATAGATCTACGAAGAGAACCCAGAAAACTGTAATCACTGCCGTAAATCATCTGGCTCTAGCCCGATGATTTACGGCAGTGATTGGTATGTTATTGGTGTTCATTGCATCGGGTTAGCAGGGTTGTTTATTTCCAGAAAACTGTATCCGGATCACTGAACACTGGTAATTGGTTGAGGATTTGCTCTTGGCAAAGAATTTCAATTCGGTTAAATAATTTCAACTATCAAACAGAACTGGATAGCTCAAACTTCGGAGTCAAGGTTATTAGAATTGCAAGGTTGGCTCGCTTCGACGTTGTGAGGCCCTGGAAATAGCCCCTCCCCCTAAAAAAAGGAAAGATATGTAAAAATTTGTTATGTTAAATCGTCAGGAAAGCAAATTATAAGTGTCGAATCGGCGACACCCGACTTTGACGTCGACGCTCATCAAAAGTTGACGGAAAAACCAAATTTTAGATGTAAAAAGAAGAAAATTTAAAATATTAAAAGTTAAGACGCAGTTTAGAAAGCAAAACGAAACTAGATAAAAAAATGTCTAGATGAGCGAAGGTGTCATAGTCAACAATTAAACGCGATCAGATTCGAAAAGATGGTGTCGGATAAACCATCTCCAGCCGACCTTTTCCACGAACTTAACGAAGCTCCATTTACACCTGGAGACAGGTGTATGAGCAATTGGAAAACGGTGATGTAAGAACTATCCAATTGACAAGAAGCCGATCGCAAAAACCCTATAAAAACGCAAAAATCAAGGACA
>NW_019385082.1:245533-254120 GCF_000671375.1 Centruroides sculpturatus
ACTTAAGTATGTAAAAATTTATTACATTTCCTGTTGTACGAGGGTTTTACCCAATTCTCGAACCGTGTCAGAGTGAATCCGTGCTATAAAAGTACCGTGTTATACGGGGGATGGTACCAATTCTCGAACCGTGTTAGAGCGAATCCGTGCTATAGAAGTGCCGTGTTATACGGGGGTTACCTGTAGTAATATAAAATTGACTAAAGTTCACTCACGCAAGGTATTCTGGTATTAGTAGACGCAACACCACGTGGTTATTGTCGTTTGAATTGAGATAGTGTTATCAATTTATTAGTTGTTTCATATATAAATTTATATACTGTGTTTCAATTTTGCTTTTTCGGTTGTTACATAACAGAGGAAAATATTATAATCGATCAAATTTTCACTCTACATGTGAAAATAAGGCAATAATCAAAGAAATGTCTAGTCTAAAGAATTATTTCCAACTGGTTATTTTTTGAAAAATCAGGAGTAAGTTGCGTAATTTTTCTGGCAAAAAAGTGAAAATTGCGTGTGGCGCCATATGTTACGATAATATATTTAAAAGCTTTTTATATTAATAATTACGTAAAATGTCAAAAACATTAATTTTCAGATTAGAGATGGGTTTTATAAAAATTCTAATAACAAGTAAAATCATAATTAAATCCGTCTGCGCTCGACGTATGACACACGACCCCTTTCTATCTTCACACACCTAGACTTTTTTAGCCATCAAAATTTAATGGCCCTGATACATAAAACTCCCTGCAAAATTTTAAAAATTTTTGACTAGAGAAACAGGAGTTATTAACTTTCAAAATTTTTCCACGAAATCGTTTCCCACCCACATTTATACATACTGAAAACCACCAAACTTTTTGCATTTCTCGGTGTTTCAAGGTCTCCCGAATCCAAAAATGTTAAAATTTCTTGGGGGAGACATTTTTGACCGATCACCATACTTTTCCCTGTTACAGTGCCGTAACTAGCCATTCTTGTGCAAGAATTTGCATTTAGATCCCTTAATTAATTAGGTTTGGGAAAATAATAAAACAAATACATGCATTTTGGGCCCTCCTTCAAGTGGGCCCTGTGTTGGTGCACCTGTTGCACCTGCCTAGTTACGGTACTGCCCTGTTATATAGTCATATCGCAGGTGGAAAAGTAATAATGAAAGCGAAAGAATTTTTAGTCTCGGATATGTTTATCCACTGATTAATTGAATAATCAAGCCATAGTTGCAATGTATTAATGAAACCGAAAGCCTGAAAACGCGAGCATTCTGATAGGAAGCCAATTACTTTCTTTTTTGCTTTATTACAAATAAAAAGATAATTAAGTTATTGTTTTTATCATAACTTAATGTTAAGTTCGTTTTAATTTCTCGGCTGTTATAGCGTAACACCGAAAGGTATTACAATTGTGATCGAAAGTAGTGTTTGAGACCTTCTGAACCCAGAAAATAAAAATAAGGAGGAATTCTAGGTGTGAAGGGGAAATTAAATTGATTCTATTCAGATCCCTCTAGAGCTCGTTCTGCTTATCGGATTTCGATGAATGTGTGTGTGTGTGTTAACATTATTTCGTTTAATATCTCAGGATAGGGTATAAATGAAATTTGGTGAGTAACTTGTAAATAAATGGAACTAATGATACTAAATTTTGGAATATGCAACTCGAGGGAATGAGGGAATAGAGAGGATTACTTGTCATATTTCGACTGGGATCAGACATAATGAAAACTTTATCCATTATTGGAGTTTACAATACTTTTAAAAACTCATCTCTATGCTCAAAGGTAAACTTTTTTTTATCTTTTTACAATAATTAATAATATACATAAGGATACGCATCGAATCCTTACGTCTGTAGAAAGCTTCTATGTGGACCCTCATAATTTATTAATTCAGCAATTGCANTTTTTGCTTTATTACAAATAAAAAGATAATTAAGTTATTGTTTTTATCATAACTTAATGTTAAGTTCGTTTTAATTTCTCGGCTGTTATAGCGTAACACCGAAAGGTATTACAATTGTGATCGAAAGTAGTGTTTGAGACCTTCTGAACCCAGAAAATAAAAATAAGGAGGAATTCTAGGTGTGAAGGGGAAATTAAATTGATTCTATTCAGATCCCTCTAGAGCTCGTTCTGCTTATCGGATTTCGATGAATGTGTGTGTGTGTGTTAACATTATTTCGTTTAATATCTCAGGATAGGGTATAAATGAAATTTGGTGAGTAACTTGTAAATAAATGGAACTAATGATACTAAATTTTGGAATATGCAACTCGAGGGAATGAGGGAATAGAGAGGATTACTTGTCATATTTCGACTGGGATCAGACATAATGAAAACTTTATCCATTATTGGAGTTTACAATACTTTTAAAAACTCATCTCTATGCTCAAAGGTAAACTTTTTTTTATCTTTTTACAATAATTAATAATATACATAAGAATCCGCATCGAATCCTTACGTCTGTAGAAAGCTTCTATGTGGACCCTCATAATTTATTAATTCAGCAATTGCAGTAAAATCTGGATTTAACTAACGAAACTTTGTTCTATAGGAAAAATTTGTTTGTTTGTTTGTTACGAAAACGCAACACTTGGGATGCCTTCGGGTAGGTCTTTTCAATGGTAACTATCCCCTATTCAGGCATTACAGACGTGGAGAAAACATGGAAAACTCCACTTCGCCAGCCCGGCCTGGGTGAGGCACAAACTCACGACTGAACTACCAGTGTTCGGAGAACGGTAGCGCTTGGACACTGGTGGGTCAGAAAATTCAAAAACATTTTTATTCGCGAATAAAGCGTTCTAACAGATTGCAGTAATGAGTCAATATATGTGTAAATTACTTTTTTATATTTATACATTATGTGAGAATCTGGAAATCGGAAGGAAAGTCAATTTGAGCAAAGTAACAAAGTAGAGAAAAAGATTTATAAATTAATAGAAAATAATATTTTAAACTTCAACGAATTTTACAAAAAACGAATGTCAAGAGAAACTTTCGATTTTGAAAGGAAGTTGATTTCCCTTCCATGGCCGACTCATGATGAGTTGATTTTTGCACACGCTACTGGAGAGCAGATAAAAGGGACATTTTCCCGCCATTCGAGGCAGTCCGTCGAAAGTGGTATTACCACACGAAGAGAGACCGACATACGAAAAGATATCGTCATACAAAGTGTCCGTCATACAAGTCAGTCATACGAATCCGTTAAATGAAAGTCATAGATTTATAGCACTACATACGAAATATACGACAAAATTGTTAAAAGAGAAGTTATTTAAAGAACTTTTTATAGAAAATATTAGAAGAAGAATACCCATAATTAAAGAAGACCCTCATGCAGTGAAATATTCGAAAGACCTGGAGAAGGTAATATGATCACAGTTAGATCGATTTTGATCATGAGGTAACAGTATGTAGAAAGTCCCAGTTAGACAAGATTTTGAAAACGAAAGGGCCAGAATATTTAAATAGAAATTACGTCGTGTGTTCCAACCATTTTACGGAAAAAGATTATCTTCAGAAATATCAGCAATATTTCAAAACAATTTTAATATGTTTTTGTTACAGAGCNTTATAAATAAAATAATAAAAACTTACTTGGTGGTGGATGTACTGTACAATACATACCTGGTACAAAATATTCTTCAATTGTATGAATATACTTTAAAGAAAATTATTATTAAATATAGCTTTGTAAAAAACCGTACATAAAAATAACATAAAATATTCTTTACTTTTTAAATCTTAAAACTATTCACTTAGTTAAAATAGCTCCCTACGAGTGGCTAATGGATGAAATCAGAGACGGTTGCAGAGCGTGTATACACGCGGACTGCCAAATCCCAAAGATGGCGATACTGATCAATGTCAAATATCTCTTTCGTCGCATCACTAGTATATCTCAATGGACGCGACAGGGTTGTTGTAGATTTTAAACGTTTCTCACCTTAGCTGTAAGAATCTAAATATGTTAAACTTAATAGAGTGTCTGTCATTTGTTTTCTAACTAATTCGTTTTAGGACCAGGTGTTCACGGAAATTTCCAAAATTTACAACTTTTCGGTCACTCTCGTCGAACTGGAAAAATTTCTGTCTTTATTACATCTAGTATTAAGAAATCAGTCCTCCCCTATACTCGGCTAGAAATTGGTTCGGTTAAGCTTTTGTTTAAGTAAAATTTCGACTCTTTCAGCAGGATTTTCTGTTTCCAATTTTTTAATCTCTTAATTATTTAACTACTACTTAAGTAGAAATAAGCCGAAACTAGTGATGCAACGAATGGTATATTCGTCCTCAGGCCGAATATCGAATATTCGGCCAGGAGCGTGGACGAATAGCCGAATATTCGGCCAAACTATTCGGCTTGATTAACGCACGTACGAAAATTGACGAGCAAACAGAATTATGGCAGGGATCGCGCATCCTGCTCTCTATTGGCCCTCTGTCACTACGCTTCGCCAATCTTGACAGTTGTAGCGGACAGACATGAGCGTCATGGCAGTATGTGATGATATCAAATGTGGATAACAATGAAATGACATACACGAATAAATAACGGAAAAAGAACAAAGAAGGACCGCGAAGTGAAAATGTGAAAATAAATACGAAATTGAGTTGATAACATAATCGAACAAGTCGAGGCAGCTTATTGGCGTGAATTTCGCGGCCGTCAATGCCAAATAATTGTTCTCATAGACTTCGGAAAGCTAAATGCTTGTAATGAAAGTCTCTTAGCGTGACCGGCGAAAGCCTGGGGCCGTTCGGGCTACCAAGCTGTCTGGAACTTCAGTTATGAGAATTTTGTACAATGAAACAAAACAGTCAATTTAATTTTCAAGTTTATAATAAGGGACGATTTCATAAAAACGCATTTATTAATTAATCAGATCATTAATTATTATTTTTCCACATTTTATGACCTAACTTTCGATCTAATGTGTCCACGCAGTAAAAATTTTCATACAAATTTTTTACCCTTTTTCACTCCTTTAGGGTTGAATTTCGTAAAAATTTTTTTTAGCACGCCTACACTTTACAAAAAGAACACATCCTCAAATTTTTAAGTTTCTAGTTTCTAGAGCCAGTAGTTTTGGGTCTGCGTTATCTTATCAGGACTTGTTCTTTTATATACGAGTATATAGATGACTAAACTACATAGTAAGTAGGCAGTTTTCATTTGATTTGTTACCTTTTTTTGATCTCTTAAAAAATAACTTAGTTATATTACTTTTCCTTTGATCTTTTATAAGCAAAAACTTGCGCTTTCTCGAACTTGAAATGTATGTTCAGCATTAATAAAAGTTACCAAAATGATTAATTTACAGTGTTTTTTTATTTCTTACTCCTGTTTTTAGGTATTCGGTATTCGGCCGAATAGAAAAACATAGGCCGAATACCGAATAGTAACCGAATATTCATTGCATCATTATTCGCAACCGGTTACTTTGTACTTGAATATTTGTAGTCTTGGAGAAAAAGTACAAAGACAAATTTTCATGATAATGGATACATAAATCGTAAATTTAAGGATAATAAATTCTAGAACTTTTTCTGTACTTCGTGCATCTGTCTCATTCATTAAATTTAGTTGTAAATGATTTTACCAAAGTAACAGTTTATTTTTAACATTCTACAAGAATTGTACATGTTTTTTTCTACATCCCATTGACTTCTGTATACGTGTTAGATACACCAATGAAGAGAATTCAGAAAATTGTATCCTGGTCACTGAACATTGGTTGAGAATTTGCTCTTGGCAAAGAATTTTGATTGGGTTAAATAATTTCAACTATCAAACCAAACTGGATAGCTGAGACTTGAGAGTCTAACCTATTAGACTTGCAAGGTTGACTCAGTTTCACGTATATTGCTCATAATTAGCGTATCATGATGTAACTCAACTATGTCACGATAAGCTCTGTACTATTTTCCTGGACTATTAAGAAATGCTGTACAAGCGTTTTATTTTCCTGAATATTATAACATGGGAAATATGGGCATTGTATCTTGTCAAATTTGATCCTTGGGTTTTCTGTGACATTTTGAGACCCCTAAAAACAGGGTAAGATTCCGAGGATATGTGTGTACTGTACGTGTTTTTCTTGTGTGTGGGCAGTGGCACGTTATACTTTTATGGAGACCAGGCAAATTTGAATTAGATGGGCTTCCGTACGGTGTTGACTTCATGCATTTTTCTTCGGGGAGGTTTTTGGGGAAAAAGTTTTGTATAAAAGATTGGTTTGGAAATTGTTGCTAAGTACCTCACGTAATTGTCTTTATCCTCATGGGATAACGAGGCACTATGAGTTGGGTGTCGGAAAAGTCGAGCAAGGCTCATTGCCAGACTTTTTAGTTGTTATGTTTATGGTGTATTCTTGCATATTTACGATGTGCTAACTTCAATAGGAATAAAGTAAAATAAAAATAAGTAACAGGTTAAATCAATTTATCCTGTTTTGTTACATATTACAACATATTCAATAGCCGACTGTGTTTCTTTGAGGCTCTAGGTTCAATCAGTCCCATTATATAAAAGTGTTTTTCCTTATATAAAAAGTCAACAACATCGTCAATATTTGAGTTATATCACTGATATCACTGTTCTTGCTGGGGTGAGAAATGCAACTTTTTAAACGTTCACTAAATTTTTAGAAACATACTCTTTTTGCTATGCAATTTTTGAGGCCCTAGCGCACGCGCCTAACGAGCCTCTTGGGAAATCTGCCATCGAACATATTCGCTTATCCATTCATATACGTCGTTTGCGAATAACATGCAATTACTTTTATTTAATAACTAATATGTTACGAATATATAGGTTAGGTTCTTACATTTCTAAAGTGTCATTATTTCGTAGAGGGAAAGAGCCTGTTATATATTACAGCCTAGGATCAGAACAGACTAAGTTCAGCCTCGTGTATAACTCAAGTTCAAACAAAAGATTTCCATTTGAAACGACAGCAACAGACTACAAAATAAATGATATCATTAATTCCGAAAGTTTAAAATAAAAAACAAAGACCTTTGTGTTTCTAATACCAAAATCGACGATAATAGTCATTTATTTGATAAATAATTCGTTTAATACATAAGATACAAATTGTAAAAATTTGGCACATTTTCAATTATAAATTTTAAAATTAATCTTCACACGCTAACGGAAATATTGCTTAAAATGATGAAATTGCAACGACTCAACACACTGTTACGAATGTGCTCAATGGCTCAGAGTTTAAAAATTTTTAATTTTGTTATTTCACATTATGATCATCAGAATTACAAGATTCTTCCTCACATCGATCTTTCCTTTCATACGCTTCACGATTATCGTCATTCACGCTCGAGTTATATTTGTTCCCAATGTCCACGCTTTCTTTTGCTTCCGTAATCTTTATTCTCTGTTGAAAAAAATATAAAATTATTCAATCAAAATTAATTTAATATAGTAAAATATAGTTGTGTTCATCATAATAGCCTACGGTTGGCCGATGAAGTTAAAGCCGTTAGCTTGCTACTTTGGAAGATCCGGAAGGGTCGAAAATCCCTTAAAACTTTTTAGTGAAAATTTGATTTTTGTAAAACTAATAACTAATACTTGTTAAGATTGTCGGACTAATTGTTCAAAATGTGATTATTTATTGTACTTACTTCGTTGAGAATAATAATTGACCATTAATCATTGTTAGTTCTGAGAAAATTTGAAAACAATCACGTTTGCCTTTATTTGGGTAAAAGAATTTACAAAACTACTTGAAAACAACACAATTATCTACCAACCAAATGAATAAAACAGCTTCTTCCCTCCTCAGACTTAGCGCCAGCTATGGCTACCTGATATTTTAATTCTATTTTAAAATACAGCTGAGTGACCTCGTGGTTTACATTTTAATTTAATTTTTTTTATTAATTCAAAAACAAAAACTTTCAAAAAAACGACTTTAAGGTGGAGAAATTTTTTATCGTTAGTGAATAAAGCAATTTTGATTGTGAATTTCAGAGGCTTGGAAGCTTTATTAAAGTGTTCAAAATTCAAATTAACCTAACAGTAGAAACTTCATTAATTGGGATTATATAGACAGATTCTTGGCATTCGAAAACGTTCATTACTTTTAACCTTTTGTACTTTTACTTTCGATTTTGCTTTCATATACATAAATATTTATGCTGTTTTGTATATAATTATATGTTTATTTACCTGTATATAAATTATTCTTCCTTATACACTTTAATTATATATCTATTTTGACGAACGAATTAAATGTGAATCATACTTATCTATTGTTTTTATTTCTACTCCCTATCATTACCCAATTAATGGAGTTTCTGTTGTACTCGTTTGATACAAGTTAAAGATAAAATCTATATATATATATATATATATAAATGGACATGTATGTCCCTATATTTCACTTTTTCGCCAAAACTACACATCGCACGTGAATGGTGTTTGTATGTGGTAGTAGCCCCAAGTCTCCATTCGTGCATAGGGGTGGTTGCGTCTCGATAGCTATAAGGGTGCGGGAGATATGAGGCTGAAAGTGGTTGAAAGTGGCTTTCTATTTCGAATGTTTTGTTCGAATT
>NW_019385082.1:254876-261336 GCF_000671375.1 Centruroides sculpturatus
TATATGGTGCTAAGCACTTATGAAGAATAAAGCAAGTATGGAATAAGGGAAAAACATTCGGCAACATCAGAAGCTGAAGCGTCGCGATCTGGCAACATTGAAACAAGTTTCGAGAAGGACCACCTGTATCGACAGAAGGCGAGAAGAGAAAATTTACATACTTAAGTACTAATAGTTCACGAAAATAATAATTTTCGTGAACTATTATTACTTAAGTATGTAAAAATTTATTACATTTCCTGTTGTACAAGGGTTTTACCCAATTCTCGAACCGTGTCAGAGTGAATCCGTGCTATAAAAGTACCGTGTTATACGGGGGATGGTACCAATTCTCGAACCGTGTTAGAGCGAATCCGTGCTATAGAAGTGCCGTGTTATACGGGGGTTACCTGTAGTAATATAAAATTGACTAAAGTTCACTCACGCAAGGTATTCTGGTATTAGTAGACGCAACACCACGTGGTTATTGTCGTTTGAATTGAGATAGTGTTATCAATTTATTAGTTGTTTCATATATAAATTTATATACTGTGTTTCAATTTTGCTTTTTCGGTTGTTACATAACAGAGGAAAATATTATAATCGATCAAATTTTCACTCTACATGTGAAAATAAGGCAATAATCAAAGAAATGTCTAGTCTAAAGAATTATTTCCAACTGGTTATTTTTTGAAAAATCAGGAGTAAGTTGCGTAATTTTTCTGGCAAAAAAGTGAAAATTGCGTGTGGCGCCATATGTTACGATAATATATTTAAAAGCTTTTTATATTAATAATTACGTAAAATGTCAAAAACATTAATTTTCAGATTAGAGATGGGTTTTATAAAAATTCTAATAACAAGTAAAATCATAATTAAATCCGTCTGCGCTCGACGTATGACACACGACCCCTTTCTATCTTCACACACCTAGACTTTTTTAGCCATCAAAATTTAATGGCCCTGATACATAAAACTCCCTGCAAAATTTTAAAAATTTTTGACTAGAGAAACAGGAGTTATTAACTTTCAAAATTTTTCCACGAAATCGTTTCCCACCCACATTTATACATACTGAAAACCACCAAACTTTTTGCATTTCTCGGTGTTTCAAGGTCTCCCGAATCCAAAAATGTTAAAATTTCTTGGGGGAGACATTTTTGACCGATCACCATACTTTTCCCTGTTACAGTGCCGTAACTAGCCATTCTTGTGCAAGAATTTGCATTTAGATCCCTTAATTAATTAGGTTTGGGAAAATAATAAAACAAATACATGCATTTTGGGCCCTCCTTCAAGTGGGCCCTGTGTTGGTGCACCTGTTGCACCTGCCTAGTTACGGTACTGCCCTGTTATATAGTCATATCGCAGGTGGAAAAGTAATAATGAAAGCGAAAGAATTTTTAGTCTCGGATATGTTTATCCACTGATTAATTGAATAATCAAGCCATAGTTGCAATGTATTAATGAAACCGAAAGCCTGAAAACGCGAGCATTCTGATAGGAAGCCAATTACTTTCTTTTTGCTTTATTACAAATAAAAAGATAATTAAGTTATTGTTTTTATCATAACTTAATGTTAAGTTCGTTTTAATTTCTCGGCTGTTATAGCGTAACACCGAAAGGTATTACAATTGTGATCGAAAGTAGTGTTTGAGACCTTCTGAACCCAGAAAATAAAAATAAGGAGGAATTCTAGGTGTGAAGGGGAAATTAAATTGATTCTATTCAGATCCCTCTAGAGCTCGTTCTGCTTATCGGATTTCGATGAATGTGTGTGTGTGTGTTAACATTATTTCGTTTAATATCTCAGGATAGGGTATAAATGAAATTTGGTGAGTAACTTGTAAATAAATGGAACTAATGATACTAAATTTTGGAATATGCAACTCGAGGGAATGAGGGAATAGAGAGGATTACTTGTCATATTTCGACTGGGATCAGACATAATGAAAACTTTATCCATTATTGGAGTTTACAATACTTTTAAAAACTCATCTCTATGCTCAAAGGTAAACTTTTTTTTATCTTTTTACAATAATTAATAATATACATAAGAATCCGCATCGAATCCTTACGTCTGTAGAAAGCTTCTATGTGGACCCTCATAATTTATTAATTCAGCAATTGCAGTAAAATCTGGATTTAACTAACGAAACTTTGTTCTATAGGAAAAATTTGTTTGTTTGTTTGTTACGAAAACGCAACACTTGGGATGCCTTCGGGTAGGTCTTTTCAATGGTAACTATCCCCTATTCAGGCATTACAGACGTGGAGAAAACATGGAAAACTCCACTTCGCCAGCCCGGCCTGGGTGAGGCACAAACTCACGACTGAACTACCAGTGTTCGGAGAACGGTAGCGCTTGGACACTGGTGGGTCAGAAAATTCAAAAACATTTTTATTCGCGAATAAAGCGTTCTAACAGATTGCAGTAATGAGTCAATATATGTGTAAATTACTTTTTTATATTTATACATTATGTGAGAATCTGGAAATCGGAAGGAAAGTCAATTTGAGCAAAGTAACAAAGTAGAGAAAAAGATTTATAAATTAATAGAAAATAATATTTTAAACTTCAACGAATTTTACAAAAAACGAATGTCAAGAGAAACTTTCGATTTTGAAAGGAAGTTGATTTCCCTTCCATGGCCGACTCATGATGAGTTGATTTTTGCACACGCTACTGGAGAGCAGATAAAAGGGACATTTTCCCGCCATTCGAGGCAGTCCGTCGAAAGTGGTATTACCACACGAAGAGAGACCGACATACGAAAAGATATCGTCATACAAAGTGTCCGTCATACAAGTCAGTCATACGAATCCGTTAAATGAAAGTCATAGATTTATAGCACTACATACGAAATATACGACAAAATTGTTAAAAGAGAAGTTATTTAAAGAACTTTTTATAGAAAATATTAGAAGAAGAATACCCATAATTAAAGAAGACCCTCATGCAGTGAAATATTCGAAAGACCTGGAGAAGGTAATATGATCACAGTTAGATCGATTTTGATCATGAGGTAACAGTATGTAGAAAGTCCCAGTTAGACAAGATTTTGAAAACGAAAGGGCCAGAATATTTAAATAGAAATTACGTCGTGTGTTCCAACCATTTTACGGAAAAAGATTATCTTCAGAAATATCAGCAATATTTCAAAACAATTTTAATATATGTTTGTTACAGAGTCTATATGGAATTAAAACTGTCAATTAATTATTTCTTTAAAAAATGCAATTATTAAAGGTGTTTGTGACAATTGTATTAAATTATTGGCAGATAAATATTTCAAAGTCGTTATTAAAGCATACGTGACAAAAAATAACGATTCATCTAAAAGTTTTCTGAGAACAAAAAATGCTAAATTAAAGATTTCACATATGTAATAACTGTATTATCCATGATATGTATGATCAAACTGTGCACATAATACATTTTGGGGTTCAATGTGTTTTAATTTAATGAAAAAATGTTTTATTTTTAAAAATTGTGAATTAAATTAAAACCTCAGAATTTAACTTAAAAAATCTGACACTTATTGAATTTGATTTGTTTTGTTGCTATTATTCCTTCATTTAAATCACTATCCATCCACGTTTCCTACTAAGTAAAATTATAATTCATGTTTTAAGATCATAAAATAAAGACAAAAAGATGATAACATATTTATTTCGTAATATTTTTGCAAGTTTTGTTAGACTTTGCATAGTCTGCGGTGTTAATGTTCTCCTCGAACCGCTAGATGTCAGTAGTTCACGCTGTCGCCACTACGGTACATGCTAATTCACGAGAGTTTCCACTATTGTGGTATAAGCTATTTGCCTAACTCAAATTCTCCTAGGTGCCAGGAAGTTATAACGCGCCACTGTTTAGCATTGAAATTGATGGGATAAAGCAACATGACACACGAGCGATCTCCAAGGGGAGGTGACATATGAGAAGACTTTTATGAGAAATTGACCTCTTTATACGTGTTAGATAGATCTACGAAGAGAACCCAGAAAACTGTAATCACTGCCGTAAATCATCTGGCTCTAGCCCGATGATTTACGGCAGTGATTGGTATGTTATTGGTGTTCATTGCATCGGGTTAGCAGGGTTGTTTATTTCCAGAAAACTGTATCCGGATCACTGAACACTGGTAATTGGTTGAGGATTTGCTCTTGGCAAAGAATTTCAATTCGGTTAAATAATTTCAACTATCAAACAGAACTGGATAGCTCAAACTTCGGAGTCAAGGTTATTAGAATTGCAAGGTTGGCTCGCTTCGACGTTGTGAGGCCCTGGAAATAGCCCCTCCCCCTAAAAAAAGGAAAGATATGTAAAAATTTGTTATGTTAAATCGTCAGGAAAGCAAATTATAAGTGTCGAATCGGCGACACCCGACTTTGACGTCGACGCTCATCAAAAGTTGACGGAAAAACCAAATTTTAGATGTAAAAAGAAGAAAATTTAAAATATTAAAAGTTAAGACGCAGTTTAGAAAGCAAAACGAAACTAGATAAAAAAATGTCTAGATGAGCGAAGATGTCATAGTCAACAATTAAACGCGATCAGATTCGAAAAGATGGTGTCGGATAAACCATCTCCAGCCGACCTTTTTCACGAACTTAACGAAGCTCCATTTACACCTGGAGACGGGTGGATGACCAATTGGAAAACGGTGATGTAAGATCTATCCAATTGACATGGAGCCGATCGCAAAAACCCTATAAAAACGCAAAATTCAAGGACAACGAGACTTCCACTAAGACTTCCACTAAGACTTTTCCACCTAGACTACCTGTTGTGGTCGTTTGTCCACAGCTGTGGTGTTTCCTTTCATCTTTTGTGTGCTGTCACATCAGATCTCGAACTTTTCACTCGACGCAGTCACAGGGCCCCTCCAGCATAGGACCAGATCGACACCGAAAACAACTTACGAAGACAACCCAAAGTTCTGAACTTAAGGACCTTTGCCAAAAAATTATGTAAGCATTATCGTCCGGAATAAACGGTTTACCTTTGTAAAACACTTGTCTTTGCTGCCTTTAAAAAACCGCCACTCACATACGCTAAGACCTTAGACCATCCCGACAGTAGGGAATAAATATATCCTCCCCAATCGGCGTTCTTACAACGTCTATTGTTCAAGATTAGCGTATCGTGATGTAATTCAACTATATCACGATGAACTATGTACTCTTACCCTAGACTATTGATAAATGTTTCACAAGCGTTTTCTTTTTCTGGCTGATATAACATAAAATCGGAAATATAAGTATTGAATTCGTGTCAAATTTGATCCTCGGGTTTTCTGCAAATCTCGATGTTTTGAGACCCCTAAAAATGGGGTATAATTCCGAGAATATGTGTGTACTGTACGTGTTTGTGTTGTGTGTGGACAGTGGCACGTTATAGCTTTATGGAAACCAGGAAATTTTGAATTAGAGGGACCCCCGTACGGTGTTGACTTCATGCAGTTTTCTTCGGGGAGGTTTTTGGTGAAAAATTTTTGTATAAAAGATTGGTTTGGAAACTGTTGTTAAATACCTCAGGTAATTGTATTTTTTCGTCATGCGATAACGAGCCACTGTGAGTTGGATGTCGGAAAAGTCGAGCAAGGCTCATTGCCAGACTTTTTAGTTGTTATGTTTAAGGCGTACCCTTGCATATTTACGATGTGCAAACTTCAATAGAAATAAAGTAAAATAAAAATAAGTAATAGATTAAATCAATTATCCTGTTTTGTTACATATTACAACATATTCAATAACCGATTGTGTTTCTTTGAGGCTCTAGGCGCAATCAAGCCACTTATGTAAAAGTGTTTTTCCTTATATAAAAAGTCAACATCGTCAATATTTGAGTTATATCACTGTTCTTGCTGGGGTGAGAAATGCAACTTTTTAAACGTTCACTAAATTTTAGAGACATATAGGGGAGACCGGGGCAAGATCGGCACGTTAAGCTTTACTTACATTTTGTGTAATAAATACTGCTGTAAACTATAAAAAAAAAAAAGCTTTGCATATTGTCTATTGGACTGTTACCTTACTATAGAACTGGTTACAATCAGTTTGGAAATAAAAATAATTAAAATAATTACAACTTTACAAGAAGAGAGAAATTGACGAAGTTGCCCCGGGTATAGGGGCAAGATCGGCAACTTCTCTCTTTTTGTAAAGTTGTAATTATTTTAATTATTTTTATTAAAGTTGCCCCTGGTATAGGGGCAACAGTAATGGGGCAAGATAGGCACGTATATAAAATTATGTTATTAACAATGTATAAGTTGGAATTCACTATTAAAACAAAGAAATACAAATCCAACACCCATTTAATATTATTACAACGAAATGCAAGTTCAAAGACATATATACATGAATAACAAATGCAAACATGTTTTCATTTATCATCTGTTTGATTTTTATCCTTTGCTTCTAATGTGGCTTTATGTTGCCGATCTTACCCCGCTAGTCATGATTTCGAAACATT